>NC_081355.1:161179125-161454373 GCF_030684315.1 Stegostoma tigrinum
CACTAAAACTGTCTTCACTTACAGGGATGCCTATTCCTTTAATCCCTTCCTGTTCATTCTGTCCTTCCACACTAAAACTGTCTTCACTTACAGGATGCCTATTCCTTTAATCCCTTCCTATTCATTCTGTCCTTCCACACTAAAACTGTCTTCTCATCTTACAGGATTGCCCTATTCCTTTATTCCCTTCCTGTTCATTCTGGCCTTCCACACTAAAACTGTCTTCACTTACAGGATGCCTATTCCTTTAATCCCTTCTGTTCATTCTGTCCTTCCACACTAAAACTGTCTTCACTTACAGGATGCCTATTCCTTTAATCCCTTCCTATTCATTCTGTCCTTCCACACTAAAACTGTCCTTCACTTACAGGATGCCTATTCCTTTAATCCCTTCCTGTTCATTCTGTCCTTCCACACTAAAACTGTCTTCACTTACAGGATGCCTATTCCTTTAATCCCTTCCTGTTCATTCTGTCCTTCCACACTAAAACTGTCTTCACTTACAGGATGCCTATTCCTTTAATCCCTTCCTGTTCATTCTGTCCTTCCACACTAAAACTTGTCTTCACTTACAGGATGCCTATTCCTTTAATCCCTTCCTGTTCATTCTGTCCTTCCACACTAAAACTGTCTTCACTTACAGGATGCCTATTCCTTTAATCCCTTCCTGATTCATTCTGTCCTTCCACACTAAAACTGTCTTCACTTACAGGATGCCTATTCCTTTAATCCCTTCCTGTTCATTCTGTCCTTCCACACTAAAACTGTCTTCACTTACAGGATGCCTATTCCTTTAATCCCTTCCTATTCATTCTGTCCTTCCACACTAAAACTGTCTTCACTTACAGGATGCCTATTCCTTTAATCCCTTCCTGTTCATTCTGTCCTTCCACACTAAAACTGTCTTCACTTACAGGATGCCTATTCCTTTAATCCCTTCCTGTTCATTCTGTCCTTCCACACTAAAACTGTCTTCACTTACAGGATGCCTATTCCTTTAATCCCTTCCTGTTCATTCTGTCCTTCCACACTAAAACTGTCTTCACTTACAGGATGCCTATTCCTTTAATCCCTTCCTGTTCATTCTGTCCTTCCACACTAAAACTGTCTTCACTTACAGGATGCCTATTCCTTTAATCCCTTCCTGTTCATTCTGTCCTTCCACACTAAAACTGTCTTCACTTACAGGATGCCTATTCCTTTAATCCCTTCCTGTTCATTCTGTCCTTCCACACTAAAACTGTCTTCACTTACAGGATGCCTATTCCTTTAATCCCTTCCTGTTCATTCTGTCCTTCCACACTAAAACTGTCTTCACTTACAGGATGCCTATTCCTTTAATCCCTTCCTGTTCATTCTGTCCTTCCACACTAAAACTGTCTTCACTTACAGGATGCCTATTCCTTTAATCCCTTCCTGTTCATTCTGTCCTTCCACACTAAAACTGTCTTCACTTACAGGATGCCTATTCCTTTAATCCCTTCCTGTTCATTCTGTCCTTCCACACTAAAACTGTCTTCACTTACAGGATGCCTATTCCTTTAATCCCTTCCTGTTCATTCTGTCCTTCCACACTAAAACTGTCTTCACTTACAGGATGCCTATTCCTTTAATCCCTTCCTGTTCATTCTGTCCTTCCACACTAAAACTGTCTTCACTTACAGGATGCCTATTCCTTTAATCCCTTCCTGTTCATTCTGTCCTTCCACACTAAAACTGTCTTCACTTACAGGATGCCTATTCCTTTAATCCCTTCCTGTTCATTCTGTCCTTCCACACTAAAACTGTCTTCACTTACAGGATGCCTATTCCTTTAATCCCTTCCTGTTCATTCTGTCCTTCCACACTAAAACTGTCTTCACTTACAGGATGCCTATTCCTTTAATCCCTTCCTGTTCATTCTGTCCTTCCACACTAAAACTGTCTTCACTTACAGGATGCCTATTCCTTTAATCCCTTCCTGTTCATTCTGTCCTTCCACACTAAAACTGTCTTCACTTACAGGATGCCTATTCCTTTAATCCCTTCCTGTTCATTCTGTCCTTCCACACTAAAACTGTCTTCACTTACAGGATGCCTATTCCTTTAATCCCTTCCTGTTCATTCTGTCCTTCCACACTAAAACTGTCTTCACTTACAGGATGCCTATTCCTTTAATCCCTTCCTGTTCATTCTGTCCTTCCACACTAAAACTGTCTTCACTTACAGGATGCCTATTCCTTTAATCCCTTCCTGTTCATTCTGTCCTTCCACACTAAAACTGTCTTCACTTACAGGATGCCTATTCCTTTAATCCCTTCCTATTCATTCTGTCCTTCCACACTAAAACTGTCTTCACTTACTGGATGCCTATTCCTTTAATCCCTTCCTGTTCATTCTGTCCTTCCACACTAAAACTGTCTTCACTTACAGGATGCCTATTCCTTTAATCCCTTCCTATTCATTCTGTCCTTCCACACTAAAACTGTCTTCACTTACAGGATGCCTATTCCTTTAATCCCTTCCTGTTCATTCTGGCCTTCCACACTAAAACTGTCTTCACTTACAGGATAATAAAATGTGAGGCTGGATGAACACAGCAGGCCAAGCAGCATCTCAGGAGCACAAAAGCTGACGTTTCGGGCCTAGACCCTTCATCAGAGAGGGGGATGGGGGGAGGGAACTGGAATAAATAGGGAGAGAGGGGGAGGCGGTCCGAAGATGGAGAGTAAAGAAGATAGGTGGAGAGGGTGTAGGTGGGGAGGTAGGGAGGGGATAGGTCAGTCCAGGGAAGACGGACAGGTCAAGGAGGTGGGATGAGGTTAGTAGGTAGCTGGGGGTGCGGCTTGGGGTGGGAGGAAGGGATGGGTGAGAGGAAGAACCGGTTAGGGAGGCAGAGACAGGTTGGACTGGTTTTGGGATGCAGTGGGTAGAGGGGAAGAGCTGGGCTGGTTGTGTGGTGCAGTGGGGGGGAGGGGATGAACTGGGCTGGTTGAGGGATGCAGTGGGGGAAGGGGAGATTTTGAAACTGGTGAAGTCCACATTGATACCATATGGCTCTGATACTATTTTAACTTCACTTACAGGATGCCTATTCCTTTAATCCCTTCCTGTTCATTCTGTCCTTCCACACTAAAACTGTCTTCACTTACAGGATGCCTATTCCTTTAATCCCTTCCTATTCATTCTGTCCTTCCACACTAAAACTGTCTTCACTTACAGGATGCCTATTCCTTTAATCCCTTCCTATTCATTCTGTCCTTCCACACTAAAACTCTCTTCACTTACAGGATGCCTATTCCTTTAATCCCTTCCTGTTCATTCTGTCCTTCCACACTAAAACTGTCTTCACTTACAGGATGCCTATTCCTTTAATCCCTTCCTGTTCATTCTGTCCTTCCACACTAAAACTGTCTTCACTTACAGGATGCCTATTCCTTTAATCCCTTCCTGTTCATTCTGTCCTTCCACACTAAAACTGTCTTCACTTACAGGATGCCTATTCCTTTAATCCCTTCCTATTCATTCTGTCCTTCCACACTAAAACTGTCTTCACTTACAGGATGCCTATTCCTTTAATCCCTTCCTGTTCATTCTGGCCTTCCACACTAAAACTGTCTTCACTTACAGGATGCCTATTCCTTTAATCCCTTCCTGTTCATTCTGTCCTTCCACACTAAAACTGTCTTCACTTACAGGATGCCTATTCCTTTAATCCCTTCCTATTCATTCTGTCCTTCCACACTAAAACTGTCTTCACTTACAGGATGCCTATTCCTTTAATCCCTTCCTATTCATTCTGTCCTTCCACACTAAAACTCTCTTCACTTACAGGATGCCTATTCCTTTAATCCCTTCCTGTTCATTCTGTCCTTCCACACTAAAATCTGTCTTCACTTACAGGATGCCTATTCCTTTAATCCCTTCCTGTTCATTCTGTCCTTCCCACACTAAAACTGTCTTCACTTACAGGATGCCTATTCCTTTAATCCCTTCCTATTCATTCTGTCCTTCCACACTAAAACTGCCTTCACTTACAGGATGCCTATTCCTTTAATCCCTTCCTATTCATTCTGTCCTTCCACACTAAAACTGTCTTCACTTACAGGATGCCTATTCCTTTAATCCCTTCCTATTCATTCTGTCCTTCCACACTAAAACTGTCTTCACTTACAGGATGCCTATTCCTCTAATCCCTTCCTATTCATTCTGTCCTTCCACACTAAAACTGTCTTCACTTACAGGATGCCTATTCCTTTAATCCCTTCCTATTCATTCTGTCCTTCCACACTAAAACTGTCTTCACTTACAGGATGCCTATTCCTTTAATCCCTTCCTAATCATTCTGTCCTTCCACACTAAAACTGTCTTCACTTACAGGATGCCTATTCCTTTAATCCCTTCCTATTCATTCTGTCCTTCCACGCTAAAACTGTCTTCACTTACAGGATGCCTATTCCTTTAATCCCTTCCTATTCATTCTGTCCTTCCACGCTAAAACTGTCTTCACTTACAGGATGCCTATTCCTTTAATCCCTTCCTATTCATTCTGTCCTTCCACGCTAAAACTGTCTTCACTTACAGGATGCCTATTCCTTTAATCCCTTCCTGTTCATTCTGTCCTTCCACACTAAAACTGTCTTCACTTACAGGATGCCTATTCCTTTAATCCCTCCTGTTCATTCTGTCCTTCCACACTAAAACTGTCTTCACTTACAGGATGCCTATTCCTTTAATCCCTTCCTATTCATTCTGTCCTTCCACACTAAAACTGTCTTCACTTACAGGATGCCTATTCCTTTAATCCCTTCCTATTCATTCTGTCCTTCCACACTAAAACTGTCTTCACTTACAGGATGCCTATTCCTTTAATCCCTTCCAGTTCATTCTGTCCTTCCACACTAAAACTGTCTTCACTTACAGGATGCCTATTCCTTTAATCCCTTCCTGTTCATTCTGTCCTTCCACACTAAAACTGTCTTCACTTACAGGATGCCTATTCCTTTAATCCCTTCCTGTTCATTCTGTCCTTCCACACTAAAACTGTCTTCACTTACAGGATGCCTATTCCTTTAATCCCTTCCTGTTCATTCTGTCCTTCCACACTAAAACTGTCTTCACTTACAGGATGCCTATTCCTTTAATCCCTTCCTGTTCATTCTGTCCTTCCACACTAAAACTGTCTTCACTTACAGGATGCCTATTCCTTTAATCCCTTCCTGTTCATTCTGTCCTTCCACACTAAAACTGTCTTCACTTACAGGATGCCTATTCCTTTAATCCCTTCCTATTCATTCTGTCCTTCCACACTAAAACTGTCTTCACTTACAGGATGCCTATTCCTTTAATCCCTTCCTGTTCATTCTGTCCTTCCACACTAAAACTGTCTTCACTTACAGGATGCCTATTCCTTTTAATCCCTTCCTATTCATTCTGTCCTTCCACACTAAAACTGTCTTCACTTACAGGATGCCTATTCCTTTAATCCCTTCCTGTTCATTCTGTCCTTCCACACTAAAACTGTCTTCACTTACAGGATGCCTATTCCTTTAATCCCTTCCTATTCATTCTGTCCTTCCACACTAAAACTGTCTTCACTTACAGGATGCCTATTCCTTTAATCCCTTCCTGTTCATTCTGTCCTTCCACACTAAAACTGTCTTCACTTACAGGATGCCTATTCCTTTAATCCCTTCCTGTTCATTCTGTCCTTCCACACTTAAACTGTCGTCACTTACAGGATGCCTATTCCTTTAATCCCTTCCTGTTCATTCTGTCCTTCCACACTAAAACTGTCTTCACTTACAGGATGCCTATTCCTTTAATCCCTTCCTGTTCATTCTGTCCTTCCACACTAAAACTGGCTTCACTTACAGGATGCCTATTCCTTTAATCCCTTCCTGTTCATTCTGTCCTTCCACACTAAAACTGGCTTCACTTACAGGATGCCTATTCCTTTAATCCCTTCCTGTTCATTCTGTCCTCCCACACTAAAACTGTCTTCACTTACAGGATGCCTATTCCTTTAATCCCTTCCTATTCATTCTGTCCTTCCACACTAAAACTGTCTTCACTTACTGGATGCCTATTCCTTTAATCCCTTCCTGTTCATTCTGTCCTTCCACACTAAAACTGTCTTCACTTACAGGATGCCTATTCCTTTAATCCCTTCCTATTCATTCTGTCCTTCCACACTAAAACTGTCTTCACTTACAGGATGCCTATTCCTTTAATCCCTTCCTGTTCATTCTGTCCTTCCACACTAAAACTGTCTTCACTTACAGGAGAATAAAATGTGAGGCTGGATGAACACAGCAGGCCAAGCAGCATCTCAGGAGCACAAAAGCTGACGTTTCGGGCCTAGACCCTTCATCAGAGAGGGGGATGGGGGGAGGGAACTGGAATAAATAGGGAGAGAGGGGGAGGCGGACCGAAGATGGAGAGTAAAGAAGATAGGTGGAGAGGGTGTAGGTGGGGAGGTAGGGAGGGGATAGGTCAGTCCAGGGAAGACGGACAGGTCAAGGAGGTGGGATGAGGTTAGTAGGTAGCTGGGGGTGCGGCTTGGGGTGGGAGGAAGGGATGGGTGAGAGGAAGAACCGGTTAGGGAGGCAGAGACAGGTTGGACTGGTTTTGGGATGCAGTGGGTAGAGGGGAAGAGCTGGGCTGGTTGTGTGGTGCAGTGGGGGGAGGGGATGAACTGGGCTGGTTGAGGGATGCAGTGGGGGAAGGGGAGATTTTGAAACTGGTGAAGTCCACATTGATACCATATGGCTCTGATACTATTTTAACTTCACTTACAGGATGCCTATTCCTTTAATCCCTTCCTGTTCATTCTGTCCTTCCACACTAAAACTGTCTTCACTTACAGGATGCCTATTCCTTTAATCCCTTCCTATTCATTCTGTCCTTCCACACTAAAACTGTCTTCACTTACAGGATGCCTATTCCTTTAATCCCTTCCTATTCATTCTGTCCTTCCACACTAAAACTCTCTTCACTTACAGGATGCCTATTCCTTTAATCCCTTCCTGTTCATTCTGTCCTTCCACACTAAAACTGTCTTCACTTACAGGATGCCTATTCCTTTAATCCCTTCCTGTTCATTCTGTCCTTCCACACTAAAACTGTCTTCACTTACAGGATGCCTATTCCTTTAATCCCTTCCTATTCATTCTGTCCTTCCACACTAAAACTGTCTTCACTTACAGGATGCCTATTCCTTTAATCCCTTCCTGTTCATTCTGGCCTTCCACACTAAAACTGTCTTCACTTACAGGATGCCTATTCCTTTAATCCCTTCCTGTTCATTCTGTCCTTCCACACTAAAACTGTCTTCACTTACAGGATGCCTATTCCTTTAATCCCTTCCTATTCATTCTGTCCTTCCACACTAAAACTGTCTTCACTTACAGGATGCCTATTCCTTTAATCCCTTCCTGTTCATTCTGTCCTTCCACACTAAAACTGTCTTCACTTACAGGATGCCTATTCCTTTAATCCCTTCCTATTCATTCTGTCCTTCCACACTAAAACTGTCTTCACTTACAGGATGCCTATTCCTTTAATCCCTTCCTGTTCATTCTGGCCTTCCACACTAAAACTGTCTTCACTTACAGGATAATAAAATGTGAGGCTGGATGAACACAGCAGGCCAAGCAGCATCTCAGGAGCACAAAAGCTGACGTTTCGGGCCTAGACCCTTCATCAGAGAGGGGGATGGGGGGAGGGAACTGGAATAAATAGGGAGAGAGGGGGAGGCGGACCGAAGATGGAGAGTAAAGAAGATAGGTGGAGAGGGTGTAGGTGGGGAGGTAGGGAGGGGATAGGTCAGTCCAGGGAAGACGGACAGGTCAAGGAGGTGGGATGAGGTTAGTAGGTAGCTGGGGGTGCGGCTTGGGGTGGGAGGAAGGGATGGGTGAGAGGAAGAACCGGTTAGGGAGGCAGAGACAGGTTGGACTGGTTTTGGGATGCAGTGGGTAGAGGGGAAGAGCTGGGCTGGTTGTGTGGTGCAGTGGGGGGAGGGGATGAACTGGGCTGGTTGAGGGATGCAGTGGGGGAAGGGAAGATTTTGAAACTGGTGAAGTCCACATTGATACCATATGGCTCTGATACTATTTTAACTTCACTTACAGGATGCCTATTCCTTTAATCCCTTCCTGTTCATTCTGTCCTTCCACACTAAAACTGTCTTCACTTACAGGATGCCTATTCCTTTAATCCCTTCCTATTCATTCTGTCCTTCCACACTAAAACTGTCTTCACTTACAGGATGCCTATTCCTTTAATCCCTTCCTATTCATTCTGTCCTTCCACACTAAAACTCTCTTCACTTACAGGATGCCTATTCCTTTAATCCCTTCCTGTTCATTCTGTCCTTCCACACTAAAACTGTCTTCACTTACAGGATGCCTATTCCTTTAATCCCTTCCTGTTCATTCTGGCCTTCCACACTAAAACTGTCTTCACTTACAGGATGCCTATTCCTTTAATCCCTTCCTGTTCATTCTGTCCTTCCACACTAAAACTGTCTTCACTTACAGGATGCCTATTCCTTTAATCCCTTCCTATTCATTCTGTCCTTCCACACTAAAAACTGTCTTCACTTACAGGATGCCTATTCCTTTAATCCCTTCCTGTTCATTCTGTCCTTCCACACTAAAACTGTCTTCACTTACAGGATGCCTATTCCTTTAATCCCTTCCTGTTCATTCTGTCCTTCCACACTAAAACTGTCTTCACTTACAGGATGCCTATTCCTTTAATCCCTTCCTGTTCATTCTGTCCTTCCACACTAAAACTGTCTTCACTTACAGGATGCCTATTCCTTTAATCCCTTCCTGTTCATTCTGTCCTTCCACACTAAAACTGTCTTCACTTACAGGATGCCTATTCCTTTAATCCCTTCCTGTTCATTCTGTCCTTCCACACTAAAACTGTCTTCACTTACAGGATGCCTATTCCTTTAATCCCTTCCTGTTCATTCTGTCCTTCCACACTAAAACTGTCTTCACTTACAGGATGCCTATTCCATTAATCCCTTCCTGTTCATTCTGTCCTTCCACACTAAAACTGTCTTCACTTACAGGATGCCTATTCCTTTAATCCCTTCCTGTTCATTCTGTCCTTCCACACTAAAACTGTCTTCACTTACAGGATGCCTATTCCTTTAATCCCTTCCTGTTCATTCTGTCCTTCCACACTAAAACTGTCTTCACTTACAGGATGCCTATTCCTTTAATCCCTTCCTGTTCATTCTGTCCTTCCACACTAAAACTGTCTTCACTTACAGGATGCCTATTCCTTTAATCCCTTCCTGTTCATTCTGTCCTTCCACACTAAAACTGTCTTCACTTACAGGATGCCTATTCCTTTAATCCCTTCCTGTTCATTCTGTCCTTCCACACTAAAACTGTCTTCACTTACAGGATGCCTATTCCTTTAATCCCTTCCTGTTCATTCTGTCCTTCCACACTAAAACTGTCTTCACTTACAGGATGCCTATTCCTTTAATCCCTTCCTGTTCATTCTGTCCTTCCACACTAAAACTGTCTTCACTTACAGGATGCCTTTTCCTTTAATCCCTTCCTATTCATTCTGTCCTTCCACACTAAAACTGTCTTCACTTACAGGATGCCTATTCCTTTGATCCCTTCCTATTCATTCTGTCCTTCCACACTAAAACTGTCTTCACTTACAGGATGCCTATTCCTTTAATCCCTTCCTGTTCATTCTGTCCTTCCACACTAAAACTGTCTTCACTTACAGGATGCCTATTCCTTTAATCCCTTCCTATTCATTCTGTCCTTCCACGCTAAAAACTGTCTTCACTTACAGGATGCCTATTCCTTTAATCCCTTCCTGTTCATTCTGTCCTTCCACACTAAAACTGTCTTCACTTACAGGATGCCTATTCCTTTAATCCCCTCCTGTTCATTCTGTCCTTCCACACTAAAACTGTCTTCACTTACAGGATGCCCTATTCCTTTAATCCCTTCCTATTCATTCTGTCCTTCCACACTAAAACTGTCTTCACTTACAGGATGCCTATTCCTTTAATCCCTTCCTATTCATTCTGTCCTTCCACACTAAAACTGTCTTCACTTACAGGATGCCTATTCCTTTAATCCCTTCCAGTTCATTCTGTCCTTCCACACTAAAACTGTCTTCACTTACAGGATGCCTATTCCTTTCATCCCTTCCTGTTCATTCTGTCCTTCCACACTAAAACTGTCTTCACTTACAGGATGCCTATTCCTTTAATCCCTTCCTGTTCATTCTGTCCTTCCACACTAAAACTGTCTTCACTTACAGGATGCCTATTCCTTTAATCCCTTCCTGTTCATTCTGTCCTTCCACACTAAAACTGTCTTCACTTACAGGATGCCTATTCCTTTAATCCCTTCCTGTTCATTCTGTCCTTCCACACTAAAACTGTCTTCACTTACAGGATGCCTATTCCTTTAATCCCTTCCTGTTCATTCTGTCCTTCCACACTAAAACTGTCTTCACTTACAGGATGCCTATTCCTTTAATCCCTTCCTATTCATTCTGTCCTTCCACACTAAAACTGTCTTCACTTACAGGATGCCTATTCCTTTAATCCCTTCCTGTTCATTCTGTCCTTCCACACTAAAACTGTCTTCACTTACAGGATGCCTATTCCTTTAATCCCTTCCTATTCATTCTGTCCTTCCACACTAAAACTGTCTTCACTTACAGGATGCCTATTCCTTTAATCCCTTCCTGTTCATTCTGTCCTTCCACACTAAAACTGTCTTCACTTACAGGATTCCTATTCCTTTAATCCCTTCCTATTCATTCTGTCCTTCCACACTAAAACTGTCTTCACTTACAGGATGCCTATTCCTTTAATCCCTTCCTGTTCATTCTGTCCTTCCACACTAAAACTGTCTTCACTTACAGGATGCCTATTCCTTTAATCCCTTCCTGTTCATTCTGTCCTTCCACACTTAAACTGTCTTCACTTACAGGATGCCTATTCCTTTAATCCCTTCCTGTTCATTCTGTCCTTCCACACTAAAACTGTCTTCACTTACAGGATGCCTATTCCTTTAATCCCTTCCTGTTCATTCTGTCCTTCCACACTAAAACTGGCTTCACTTACAGGATGCCTATTCCTTTAATCCCTTCCTGTTCATTCTGTCCTCCCACACTAAAACTGTCTTCACTTACAGGATGCCTATTCCTTTAATCCCTTCCTATTCATTCTGTCCTTCCACACTAAAACTGTCTTCACTTACAGGATGCCTGTCCTCTAATCCCTTCCTATTCATTCTGTCCTTCCACACAAAAACTGTCTTCACTTACAGGATGCCTATTCCTTTAATCCCTTCCTATTCATTCTGTCCTTCCACACTAAAACTGTCTTCACTTACAGGATGCCTATTCCTTTAATCCCTTCCTATTCATTCTGTCCTTCCACACTAAAACTGTCTTCACTTACAGGATGCCTATTCCTTTAATCCCTTCCTGTTCATTCTGTCCTTCCACACTAAAACTGTCTTCACTTACAGGATGCCTATTCCTTTAATCCCTTCCTGTTCATTCTGTCCTTCCACACTAAAACTGTCTTCACTTACAGGATGCCTATTCCTTTAATCCCTTCCTATTCATTCTGTCCCTTCCACACTAAAACTGTCTTCACTTACAGGATGCCTATTCCTTTAATCCCTTCCTATTCATTCTGTCCTTCCACACTAAAACTGTCTTCACTTACAGGATGCCTATTCCTTTAATCCCTTCCTGTTCATTCTGTCCTTCCACACTAAAACTGTCTTCACTTACAGGATGCCTATTCCTTTAATCCCTTCCTGTTCATTCTGTCCTTCCACACTAAAACTGTCTTCACTTACAGGATGCCTATTCCTTTAATCCCTTCCTGTTCATTCTGTCCTTCCACACTATAACTGTCTTCACTTACAGGATGCCTATTCCTTTAATCCCTTCCTGTTCATTCTGTCCTTCCACACTAAAACGTTCTTCACTTACAGGATGCCTATTCCTTTAATCCCTTCCTGTTCATTCTGTCCTTCCACACTAAAACTGTCTTCACTTACAGGATGCCTATTCCTTTAATCCCTTCCTGTTCATTCTGTCCTTCCACACTAAAACTGTCTTCACTTACAGGATGCCTATTCCTTTAATCCCTTCCTGTTCATTCTGTCCTTCCACACTAAAACTGTCTTCACTTTCAGGATGCCTTTAATCCCTTCCTGTTCATTCTGTCCTTCCACACTAAAACTGTCTTCACTTACAGGATGCCTATTCATTTAATCCCTTCCTATTCATTCTGTCCTTCCACACTAAAACTGTCTTCACTTACAGGATGCCTATTCCTTTAATCCCTTCCTGTTCATTCTGTCCTTCCACACTAAAACTGTCTTCACTTACAGGATGCCTATTCCTTTAATCCCTTCCTGTTCATTCTGTCCTTCCACACTAAAACTGTCTTCACTTACTGGATGCCTATTCCTTTAATCCCTTCCTGTTCATTCTGTCCTTCCACACTAAAACTGTCTTCACTTACAGGATGCCTATTCCTTTAATCCCTTCCTGTTCATTCTGTCCTTCCACACTAAAACTGTCTTCACTTACAGGATGCGTTTTCCTTTAATCCCTTCCTATTCATTCTGTCCTTCCACACTAAAACTGTCTTCACTTACAGGATGCCTATTCCTTTGATCCCTTCCTATTCATTCTGTCCTTCCACACTAAAACTGTCTTCACTTACAGGATGCCTATTCCTTTAATCCCTTCCTGTTCATTCTGTCCTTCCACACTAAAACTGTCTTCACTTACAGGATGCCTATTCCTTTAATCCCTTCCTATTCATTCTGTCCTTCCACACTAAAACTGTCTTCACTTAAAGGATGCCTATTCCTTTAATCCCTTCCTGTTCATTCTGTCCTTCCACACTAAAACTGTCTTCACTTACAGGATGCCTATACCTTTAATCCCTTCCTGTTCATTCTGTCCTTCCACACTAAAACTGTCTTCACTTACAGGATGCCTATTCCTTTAATCCCTTCCTGTTCATTCTGTCCTTCCACACTAAAACTGTCTTCACTTACAGGATGCCTATTCCTTTAATCCCTTCCTATTCATTCTGTCCTTCCACACTAAAACTGTCTTCACTTACAGGATGCCTATTCCTTTAATCCCTTCCTATTCATTCTGTCCTTCCACACTAAAACTGTCTTCACTTTCAGGATGCCTATTCCTTTAATCCCTTCCTGTTCATTCTGTCCTTCCACACTAAAACTGTCTTCACTTACAGGATGCCTATTCCTTTAATCCCTTCCTATTCATTCTGTCCTTCCACACTAAAACTGTCTTCACTTACAGGATGCCTATTCCTTTAATCCCTTCCTGTTCATTCTGGCCTTCCACACTAAAACTGTCTTCACTTACAGGATGCCTATTCCTTTAATCCCTTCCTGTTCATTCTGTCCTTCCACACTAAAACTGTCTTCACTTACAGGATGCCTATTCCTTTAATCCCTTCCTATTCATTCTGTCCTTCCACACTAAAACTGTCTTCACTTACAGGATGCCTATTCCTTTAATCCCTTCCTATTCATTCTGTCCTTCCACACTAAAACTCTCTTCACTTACAGGATGCCTATTCCTTTAATCCCTTCCTGTTCATTCTGTCCTTCCACACTAAAACTGTCTTCACTTACAGGATGCCTATTCCTTTAATCCCTTCCTGTTCATTCTGTCCTTCCACACTAAAACTGTCTTCACTTGCAGGATGCCTATTCCTTTAATCCCTTCCTGTTTATTCTGTCCTTCCACACTAAAACTGCCTTCACTTACAGGATGCCTATTCTTTTAATCCCTTCCTATTCATTCTGTCCTTCCACACTAAAACTGTCTTCACTTACAGGATGCCTATTCCTTTAATCCCTTCCTATTCATTCTGTCCTTCCACACTAAAACTGTCTTCACTTACAGGATGCCTATTCCTCTAATCCCTTCCTATTCATTCTGTCCTTCCACACTAAAACTGTCTTCACTTACAGGATGCCTATTCCTTTAATCCCTTCCTATTCATTCTGTCCTTCCACACTAAAACTGTCTTCACTTACAGGATGCCTATTCCTTTAATCCCTTCCTAATCATTCTGTCCTTCCACACTAAAACTGTCTTCACTTACAGGATGCCTATTCCTTTAATCCCTTCCTATTCATTCTGTCCTTCCACACTAAAACTCTCTTCACTTACAGGATGCCTATTCCTTTAATCCCTTCCTATTCATTCTGTCCTTCCACACTAAAACTGTCTTCACTTACAGGATGCCTATTCCTTTAATCCCTTCCTATTCATTCTGTCCTTCCACACTAAAACTGTCTTCACTTACAGGATGCCTATTCCTTTAATCCCTTCCTCTTCATTCTGTCCTTCCACACTAAAACTGTCTTCACTTACAGGATGCCTATTCCTTTAATCCCTTCCTGTTCATTCTGTCCTTCCACACTAAAACTGTCTTCACTTACAGGATGCCTATTCCTTTAATCCCTTCCTATTCATTCTGTCCTTCGACACTAAAACTGTCTTCACTTACAGGATGCCTATTCCTTTAATCCCTTCCTATTCATTCTGTCCTTCCACACTAAAACTGTCTTCACTTACAGGATGCCTATTCCTTTAATCCCTTCCTATTCATTCTGTCCTTCCACACTAAAACTGTCTTCACTTACAGGATGCCTATTCCTTTAATCCCTTCCTATTCATTCTGTCCTTCCACACTAAAACTGTCTTCACTTACAGGATGCCTATTCCTTTAATCCCTTCCTGTTCATTCTGTCCTTCCACACTAAAACTGTCTTCACTTACAGGATGCCTATTCCTTTAATCCCTTCCTATTCATTCTGTCCTTCCACACTAAAACTGTCTTCACTTACAGGATGCCTATTCCTTTAATCCCTTCCTATTCATTCTGTCCTTCCACACTAAAACTGTCTTCACTTACAGGATGCCTATTCCTTTAATCCCTTCCTATTCATTCTGTCCTTCCACACTAAAACTGTCTTCACTTACAGGATGCCTATTCCTTTAATCCCTTCCTATTCATTCTGTCCTTCCACACTAAAACTGTCTTCACTTACAGGATGCCTATTCCTTTAATCCCTTCCTATTCATTCTGTCCTTCCACACTAAAACTGTCTTCACTTACAGGATGCCTATTCCTTTAATCCCTTCCTATTCATTCTGTCCTTCCACACTAAAACTGTCTTCACTTACAGGATGCCTATTCCTTTAATCCCTTCCTGTTCATTCTGTCCTTCCACACTAAAACTGTCTTCACTTACAGGATGCCTATTCCTTTAATCCCTTCCTATTCATTCTGTCCTTCCACACTAAAACTGTCTTCACTTACAGGATGCCTATTCCTTTAATCCCTTCCTATTCATTCTGTCCTTCCACACTAAAACTGTCTTCACTTACAGGATGCCTATTCCTTTAATCCCTTCCTGTTCATTCTGTCCTTCCACACTAAAACTGTCTTCACTTACAGGATGCCTATTCCTTTAATCCCTTCCTATTCATTCTGTCCTTCCACACTAAAACTGTCTTCACTTACAGGATGCCTATTCCTTTAATCCCTTCCTGTTCATTCTGTCCTTCCACACTAAAACTGTCTTCACTTACAGGATGCCTATTCCTTTAATCCCTTCCTATTCATTCTCTCCTTCCACACTAAAACTGTCTTCACTTACAGGATGCCTATTCCTTTAATCCCTTCCTATTCATTCTGTCCTTCCACACTAAAACTGTCTTCACTTACAGGATGCCTATTCCTTTAATCCCTTCCTATTCATTCTGTCCTTCCACACTAAAACTGTCTTCACTTACAGGATGCCTATTCCTTTAATCCCTTCCTATTCATTCTGTCCTTCCACACTAAAACTGTCTTCACTTTCAGGATGCCTATTCCTTTAATCCCTTCCTGTTCATTCTGTCCTTCCACACTAAAACTGTCTTCACTTACAGGATGCCTATTCCTTTAATCCCTTCCTATTCATTCTGTCCTTCCACACTAAAACTGTCTTCACTTACAGGATGCCTATTCCTTTAATCCCTTCCTGTTCATTCTGGCCTTCCACACTAAAACTGTCTTCACTTACAGGATGCCTATTCCTTTAATCCCTTCCTGTTCATTCTGTCCTTCCACACTAAAACTGTCTTCACTTACAGGATGCCTATTCCTTTAATCCCTTCCTATTCATTCTGTCCTTCCACACTAAAACTGTCTTCACTTACAGGATGCCTATTCCTTTAATCCCTTCCTATTCATTCTGTCCTTCCACACTAAAACTCTCTTCACTTACAGGATGCCTATTCCTTTAATCCCTTCCTGTTCATTCTGTCCTTCCACACTAAAACTGTCTTCACTTACAGGATGCCTATTCCTTTAATCCCTTCCTGTTCATTCTGTCCTTCCACACTAAAACTGTCTTCACTTGCAGGATGCCTATTCCTTTAATCCCTTCCTGTTTATTCTGTCCTTCCACACTAAAACTGCCTTCACTTACAGGATGCCTATTCCTTTAATCCCTTCCTATTCATTCTGTCCTTCCACACTAAAACTGTCTTCACTTACAGGATGCCTATTCCTTTAATCCCTTCCTATTCATTCTGTCCTTCCACACTAAAACTGTCTTCACTTACAGGATGCCTATTCCTCTAATCCCTTCCTATTCATTCTGTCCTTCCACACTAAAACTGTCTTCACTTACAGGATGCCTATTCCTTTAATCCCTTCCTATTCATTCTGTCCTTCCACACTAAAACTGTCTTCACTTACAGGATGCCTATTCCTTTAATCCCTTCCTAATCATTCTGTCCTTCCACACTAAAACTGTCTTCACTTACAGGATGCCTATTCCTTTAATCCCTTCCTATTCATTCTGTCCTTCCACACTAAAACTCTCTTCACTTACAGGATGCCTATTCCTTTAATCCCTTCCTATTCATTCTGTCCTTCCACACTAAAACTGTCTTCACTTACAGGATGCCTATTCCTTTAATCCCTTCCTATTCATTCTGTCCTTCCACACTAAAACTGTCTTCACTTACAGGATGCCTATTCCTTTAATCCCTTCCTCTTCATTCTGTCCTTCCACACTAAAACTGTCTTCACTTACAGGATGCCTATTCCTTTAATCCCTTCCTGTTCATTCTGTCCTTCCACACTAAAACTGTCTTCACTTACAGGATGCCTATTCCTTTAATCCCTTCCTATTCATTCTGTCCTTCGACACTAAAACTGTCTTCACTTACAGGATGCCTATTCCTTTAATCCCTTCCTATTCATTCTGTCCTTCCACACTAAAACTGTCTTCACTTACAGGATGCCTATTCCTTTAATCCCTTCCTATTCATTCTGTCCTTCCACACTAAAACTGTCTTCACTTACAGGATGCCTATTCCTTTAATCCCTTCCTATTCATTCTGTCCTTCCACACTAAAACTGTCTTCACTTACAGGATGCCTATTCCTTTAATCCCTTCCTGTTCATTCTGTCCTTCCACACTAAAACTGTCTTCACTTACAGGATGCCTATTCCTTTAATCCCTTCCTATTCATTCTCTCCTTCCACACTAAAACTGTCTTCACTTACAGGATGCCTATTCCTTTAATCCCTTCCTATTCATTCTGTCCTTCCACACTAAAACTGTCTTCACTTACAGGATGCCTATTCCTTTAATCCCTTCCTATTCATTCTGTCCTTCCACACTAAAACTGTCTTCACTTACAGGATGCCTATTCCTTTAATCCCTTCCTATTCATTCTGTCCTTCCACACTAAAACTGTCTTCACTTACAGGATGCCTATTCCTTTAATCCCTTCCTGTTCATTCTGTCCTTCCACACTAAAACTGTCTTCACTTACAGGATGCCTATTCCTTTAATCCCTTCCTATTCATTCTGTCCTTCCACACTAAAACTGTCTTCACTTACAGGATGCCTATTCCTTTAATCCCTTCCTATTCATTCTGTCCTTCCACACTAAAACTGTCTTCACTTACAGGATGCCTATTCCTTTAATCCCTTCCTGTTCATTCTGTCCTTCCACACTAAAACTGTCTTCACTTACAGGATGCCTATTCCTTTAATCCCTTCCTATTCATTCTGTCCTTCCACACTAAAACTGTCTTCACTTACAGGATGCCTATTCCTTTAATCCCTTCCTGTTCATTCTGTCCTTCCACACTAAAACTGTCTTCACTTACAGGATGCCTATTCCTTTAATCCCTTCCTATTCATTCTCTCCTTCCACACTAAAACTGTCTTCACTTACAGGATGCCTATTCCTTTAATCCCTTCCTATTCATTCTGTCCTTCCACACTAAAACTGTCTTCACTTACAGGATGCCTATTCCTTTAATCCCTTCCTGTTCATTCTGTCCTTCCATACTAAAACTGTCTTCACTTACAGGATGCCTATTCCTTTAATCCCTTCCTATTCATTCTGTCCTTCCACACTAAAACTGTCTTCACTTACAGGATGCCTATTCCTTTAATCCCTTCCTATTCATTCTGTCCTTCCACACTAAAACTGTCTTCACTTACAGGATGCCTATTCCTTTAATCCCTTCCTGTTCATTCTGTCCTTCCACACTAAAACTGTCTTCACTTACAGGATGCCTATTCCTTTAATCCCTTCCTGTTCATTCTGTCCTTCCACACTAAAACTGTCTTCACTTACAGGATGCCTATTCCTTTAATCCCTTCCTGTTCATTCTGTCCTTCCACACTAAAACTGTCTTCACTTACAGGATGCCTATTCCTTTAATCCCTTCCTGTTCATTCTGTCCTTCCACACTAAAACTGTCTACACTTACAGGATGCCTATTCCTTTAATCCCTTCCTGTTCATTCTGTCCTTCCACACTAAAACTGTCTTCACTTACAGGATGCCTATTCCTTTAATCCCTTCCTATTCATGCTGTCCTTCCACATTAAAACTGTCTTCACTTACAGGATGCCTATTCCTTTAATCCCTTCCTGTTCATTCTGTCCTTCCACACTAAAACTCTCTTCACTTACAGGATGCCTATTCCTTTAATCCCTTCCTGTTCATTCTGTCCTTCCATACTAAAACTGTCTTCACTTACAGGATGCCTATTCCTTTAATCCCTTCCTATTCATTCTGTCCTTCCACACTAAAACTGTCTTCACTTACAGGATGCCTATTCCTTTAATCCCTTCCTATTCATTCTGTCCTTCCACACTAAAACTGTCTTCACTTACAGGATGCCTATTCCTTTAATCCCTTCCTGTTCATTCTGTCCTTCCACACTAAAACTGTCTTCACTTACAGGATGCCTATTCCTTTAATCCCTTCCTGTTCATTCTGTCCTTCCACACTAAAACTGTCTTCACTTACAGGATGCCTATTCCTTTAATCCCTTCCTGTTCATTCTGTCCTTCCACACTAAAACTGTCTTCACTTACAGGATGCCTATTCCTTTAATCCCTTCCTGTTCATTCTGTCCTTCCACACTAAAACTGTCTACACTTACAGGATGCCTATTCCTTTAATCCCTTCCTGTTCATTCTGTCCTTCCACACTAAAACTGTCTTCACTTACAGGATGCCTATTCCTTTAATCCCTTCCTATTCATGCTGTCCTTCCACATTAAAACTGTCTTCACTTACAGGATGCCTATTCCTTTAATCCCTTCCTGTTCATTCTGTCCTTCCACACTAAAACTCTCTTCACTTACAGGATGCCTATTCCTTTAATCCCTTCCTGTTCATTCTGTCCTTCCACACTAAAACTGTCTTCACTTACAGGATGCCTATTCCTTTAATCCCTTCCTATTCATTCTGTCCTTCCACACTAAAACTGTCTTCACTTACAGGATGCCTATTCCTTTAATCCCTTCCTGTTCATTCTGTCCTTCCACACTAAAACTGTCTTCACTTACAGGATGCCTATTCCTTTAATCCCTTCCTATTCATTCTGTCCTTCCACACTAAAACTGTCTTCACTTATAGGATGCCTATTCCTTTAATCCCTTCCTGTTCATTCTGTCCTTCCACACTAAAACTGTCTTCACTTACAGGATGCCTATTCCTTTAATCCCTTCCTGTTCATTCTGTCCTTCCACACTAAAACTGTCTTCACTTACAGGATGCCTATTCATTTAATCCCTTCCTATTCATTCTGTCCTTCCACACTAAAAATGTCTTCACTTACAGGATGCCTATTCCTTTAATCCCTTCCTGTTCATTCTGTCCTTCCACACTAAAACTGTCTTCATTTACAGGATGCCTATTCCTTTAATCCCTTCCTATTCATTCTGTCCTTCCACACTAAAACTGTCTTCACTTACAGGATGCCTATTCCTTTAATCCCTTCCTGTTCATTCTGTCCTTCCACACTAAAACTGTCTTCACTTACAGGATGCCTATTCCTTTAATCCCTTCCAGTTCATTCTGTCCTTCCACACTAAAACTGTCTTCACTTACAGGATGCCTATTCCTTTAATCCCTTCCTGTTCATTCTGTCCTTCCACACTAAAACTGTCTTCACTTACAGGATGCCTATTCCTTTAATCCCTTCCTGTTCATTCTGTCCTTCCACACTAAAACTGTCTTCACTTACAGGATGCCTATTCCTTTAATCCCTTCCTGTTCATTCTGTCCTTCCACACTAAAACTGTCTTCACTTACAGGATGCCTATTCCTTTAATCCCTTCCTGTTCATTCTGTCCTTCCACATTAAAACTGTCTTCACTTACAGGATGCCTATTCCTTTAATCCCTTCCTGTTCATTCTGTCCTTCCACACTAAAACTGTCTTCACTTACAGGATGCCTATTCCTTTAATCCCTTCCTGTTCATTCTGTCCTTCCACACTAAAACTGTCTTCACTTTCAGGATGCCTATTCCTTTAATCCCTTCCTGTTCATTCTGTCCTTCCACACTAAAACTGTCTTCACTTACAGGATGCCTATTCCTTTAATCCCTTCCTATTCATTCTGTCCTTCCACACTAAAACTGTCTTCACTTACAGGATGCCTATTCCTTTAATCCCTTCCTGTTCATTCTGTCCTTCCACACTAAAACTGTCTTCACTTACAGGATGCCTATTCCTTTAATCCCTTCCTGTTCATTCTGTCCTTCCACACTAAAACTGTCTTCACTTACAGGATGCCTATTCCTTTAATCCCTTCCTGTTCATTCTCTCCTTCCACACTAAAACTGTCTTCACTTACAGGATGCCTATTCCTTTAATCCCTTCCTGTTCATTCTGTCCTTCCACACTAAAACTGTCTTCACTTACAGGATGCCTATTCCTTTAATCCCTTCCTGTTCATTCTGTCCTTCCACACTAAAACTGTCTTCACTTACAGGATGCCTATTCCTTTAATCCCTTCCTGTTCATTCTGTCCTTCCACACTAAAACTGTCTTCACTTACAGGATGCCTATTCCTTTAATCCCTTCCTGTTCATTCTGTCCTTCCACACTAAAACTGTCTTCACTTACAGGATGCCTATTCCTTTAATCCCTTCCTATTCATTCTGTCCTTCCACACTAAAACTGTCTTCACTTACAGGATGCCTATTCCTTTAATCCCTTCCTATTCATTCTGTCCTTCCACACTAAAACTGTCTTCACTTTCAGGATGCCTATTCCTTTAATCCCTTCCTGTTCATTCTGTCCTTCCACGCTAAAACTGTCTTCACTTACAGGATGCCTATTCCTTTAATCCCTTCCTATTCATTCTGTCCTTCCACGCTAAAACTGTCTTCACTTACAGGATGCCTATTCCTTTAATCCCTTCCTGTTCATTCTGTCCTTCCACACTAAAACTGTCTTCACTTACAGGATGCCTATTCCTTTAATCCCTTCCTATTCATTCTGTCCTTCCACACTAAAACTGTCTTCACTTACAGGATGCCTATTCCTTTAATCCCTTCCTGTTCATTCTGTCCTTCCACACTAAAACTGTCTTCACTTACAGGATGCCTATTCCTTTAATCCCTTCCTGTTCATTCTGTCCTTCCACACTAAAACTGTCTTCACTTACAGGATGCCTATTCCTTTAATCCCTTCCTATTCATTCTGTCCTTCCACACTAAAACTGTCTTCACTTACAGGATGCCTATTCCTTTAATCCCTTCCTGTTCATTCTGTCCTTCCACACTAAAACTGTCTTCACTTACAGGATGCCTATTCCTTTAATCCCTTCCTGTTCATTCTGTCCTTCCACACTAAAACTGTCTTCACTTACAGGATGCCTATTCCTTTAATCCCTTCCTGTTCATTCTGTCCTTCCACACTAAAACTGTCTTCACTTACAGGATGCCTATTCCTTTAATCCCTTCCTGTTCATTCTGTCCTTCCACACTAACACTGTCTTCACTTACAGGATGCCTATTCCTTTAATCCCTTCCTATTCATTCTGTCCTTCCACACTAAAACTGTCTTCACTTACAGGATGCCTATTCCTTTGATCCCTTCCTGTTCATTCTGTCCTTCCACACTAAAACTGTCTTCACTTACAGGATGCCTATTCCTTTAATCCCTTCCTGTTCATTCTGTCCTTCCACACTAAAACTGTCTTCACTTACAGGATGCCTATTCCTTTAATCCCTTCCTATTCATTCTGTCCTTCCACACTAAAACTGTCTTCACTTACAGGATGCCTATTCCTTTAATCCCTTCCTGTTCATTCTGTCCTTCCACACTAAAACTGTCTTCACTTACAGGATGCCTATTCCTTTAATCCCTTCCTGTTCATTCTGTCCTTCCACACTAAAACTGTCTTCACTTACAGGATGCCTATTCCTTTAATCCCTTCCTGTTCATTCTGTCCTTCCACACTAAAACTGTCTTCACTTACAGGATGCCTATTCCTTTAATCCCTTCCTATTCATTCTGTCCTTCCACACTAAAACTGTCTTCACTTACAGGATGCCTATTCCTTTAATCCCTTCCTATTCATTCTGTCCTTCCACACTAAAACTGTCTTCACTTACAGGATGCCTATTCCTTTAATCCCTTCCTGTTCATTCTGTCCTTCCACACTAAAACTGTCTTCACTTACAGGATGCCTATTCCTTTAATCCCTTCCTATTCATTCTGTCCTTCCACACTAAAACTGTCTTCACTTACAGGATGCCTATTCCTTTAATCCCTTCCTGTTCATTCTGTCCTTCCACACTAAAACTGTCTTCACTTACAGGATGCCTATTCCTTTAATCCCTTCCTGTTCATTCTGTCCTTCCACACTAAAACTGTCTTCACTTACAGGATGCCTATTCCTTTAATCCCTTCCTATTCATTCTGTCCTTCCTCACTAAAACTGTCTTCACTTACAGGATGCCTATTCCTTTAATCCCTTCCTGTTCATTCTGTCCTTCCACACTAAAACTCTCTTCACTTACAGGATGCCTGTTCCTTTAATCCCTTCCTGTTCATTCTGTCCTTCCACACTAAAACTGTCTTCACTTACAGGATGCCTATTCCTTTAATCCCTTCCTATTCATTCTGTCCTTCCACACTAAAACTGTCTTCACTTACAGGATGCCTATTCCATTAATCCCTTCCTATTCATTCTGTCCTTCCACACTAAAACTGTCTTCACTTACAGGATGCCTATTCCTTTAATCCCTTCCTATTCATTCTGTCCTTCCACACTAAAACTCTCTTCACTTACAGGATGCCTATTCCTCTAATCCCTTCCTATTCATTCTGTCCTTCCACACTAAAACTGTCTTCACTTACCGGATGCCTATTCCTGTAATCCCTTCCTATTCATTCTGTCCTTCCACACTAAAACTGTCTTCACTTACAGGATGCCTATTCCTTTAATCCCTTCCTATTCATTCTGTCCTTCCACACTTAAACTGTCTTCACTTACAGGATGCCTATTCCTTTAATCCCTTCCTATTCATGCTGTCCTTCCACATTAAAACTGTCTTCACTTACAGGATGCCTATTCCTTTAATCCCTTCCTGTTCATTCTGTCCTTCCACACTAAAACTCTCTTCACTTACAGGATGCCTATTCCTTTAATCCCTTCCTGTTCATTCTGTCCTTCCACACTAAAACTGTCTTCACTTACAGGATGCCTATTCCTTTAATCCCTTCCTATTCATTCTGTCCTTCCACACTAAAACTGTCTTCACTTACAGGATGCCTATTCCTTTAATCCCTTCCTGTTCATTCTGTCCTTCCACACTAAAACTGTCTTCACTTACAGGATGCCTATTCCTGTAATCCCTTCCTATTCATTCTGTCCTTCCACACTAAAACTGTCTTCACTTATAGGATGCCTATTCCTTTAATCCCTTCCTGTTCATTCTGTCCTTCCACACTAAAACTGTCTTCACTTACAGGATGCCTATTCCTTTAATCCCTTCCTGTTCATTCTGTCCTTCCACACTAAAACTGTCTTCACTTACAGGATGCCTATTCATTTAATCCCTTCCTATTCATTCTGTCCTTCCACACTAAAAATGTCTTCACTTACAGGATGCCTATTCCTTTAATCCCTTCCTGTTCATTCTGTCCTTCCACACTAAAACTGTCTTCATTTACAGGATGCCTATTCCTTTAATCCCTTCCTATTCATTCTGTCCTTCCACACTAAAACTGTCTTCACTTACAGGATGCCTATTCCTTTAATCCCTTCCTGTTCATTCTGTCCTTCCACACTAAAACTGTCTTCACTTACAGGATGCCTATTCCTTTAATCCCTTCCAGTTCATTCTGTCCTTCCACACTAAAACTGTCTTCACTTACAGGATGCCTATTCCTTTAATCCCTTCCTGTTCATTCTGTCCTTCCACACTAAAACTGTCTTCACTTACAGGATGCCTATTCCTTTAATCCCTTCCTGTTCATTCTGTCCTTCCACACTAAAACTGTCTTCACTTACAGGATGCCTATTCCTTTAATCCCTTCCTGTTCATTCTGTCCTTCCACACTAAAACTGTCTTCACTTACAGGATGCCTATTCCTTTAATCCCTTCCTGTTCATTCTGTCCTTCCACATTAAAACTGTCTTCACTTACAGGATGCCTATTCCTTTAATCCCTTCCTGTTCATTCTGTCCTTCCACACTAAAACTGTCTTCACTTACAGGATGCCTATTCCTTTAATCCCTTCCTGTTCATTCTGTCCTTCCACACTAAAACTGTCTTCACTTTCAGGATGCCTATTCCTTTAATCCCTTCCTGTTCATTCTGTCCTTCCACACTAAAACTGTCTTCACTTACAGGATGCCTATTCCTTTAATCCCTTCCTATTCATTCTGTCCTTCCACACTAAAACTGTCTTCACTTACAGGATGCCTATTCCTTTAATCCCTTCCTGTTCATTCTGTCCTTCCACACTAAAACTGTCTTCACTTACAGGATGCCTATTCCTTTAATCCCTTCCTGTTCATTCTGTCCTTCCACACTAAAACTGTCTTCACTTACAGGATGCCTATTCCTTTAATCCCTTCCTGTTCATTCTCTCCTTCCACACTAAAACTGTCTTCACTTACAGGATGCCTATTCCTTTAATCCCTTCCTGTTCATTCTGTCCTTCCACACTAAAACTGTCTTCACTTACAGGATGCCTATTCCTTTAATCCCTTCCTGTTCATTCTGTCCTTCCACACTAAAACTGTCTTCACTTACAGGATGCCTATTCCTTTAATCCCTTCCTGTTCATTCTGTCCTTCCACACTAAAACTGTCTTCACTTACAGGATGCCTATTCCTTTAATCCCTTCCTGTTCATTCTGTCCTTCCACACTAAAACTGTCTTCACTTACAGGATGCCTATTCCTTTAATCCCTTCCTATTCATTCTGTCCTTCCACACTAAAACTGTCTTCACTTACAGGATGCCTATTCCTTTAATCCCTTCCTATTCATTCTGTCCTTCCACACTAAAACTGTCTTCACTTTCAGGATGCCTATTCCTTTAATCCCTTCCTGTTCATTCTGTCCTTCCACGCTAAAACTGTCTTCACTTACAGGATGCCTATTCCTTTAATCCCTTCCTATTCATTCTGTCCTTCCACGCTAAAACTGTCTTCACTTACAGGATGCCTATTCCTTTAATCCCTTCCTGTTCATTCTGTCCTTCCACACTAAAACTGTCTTCACTTACAGGATGCCTATTCCTTTAATCCCTTCCTATTCATTCTGTCCTTCCACACTAAAACTGTCTTCACTTACAGGATGCCTATTCCTTTAATCCCTTCCTGTTCATTCTGTCCTTCCACACTAAAACTGTCTTCACTTACAGGATGCCTATTCCTTTAATCCCTTCCTGTTCATTCTGTCCTTCCACACTAAAACTGTCTTCACTTACAGGATGCCTATTCCTTTAATCCCTTCCTATTCATTCTGTCCTTCCACACTAAAACTGTCTTCACTTACAGGATGCCTATTCCTTTAATCCCTTCCTGTTCATTCTGTCCTTCCACACTAAAACTGTCTTCACTTACAGGATGCCTATTCCTTTAATCCCTTCCTGTTCATTCTGTCCTTCCACACTAAAACTGTCTTCACTTACAGGATGCCTATTCCTTTAATCCCTTCCTGTTCATTCTGTCCTTCCACACTAAAACTGTCTTCACTTACAGGATGCCTATTCCTTTAATCCCTTCCTGTTCATTCTGTCCTTCCACACTAACACTGTCTTCACTTACAGGATGCCTATTCCTTTAATCCCTTCCTATTCATTCTGTCCTTCCACACTAAAACTGTCTTCACTTACAGGATGCCTATTCCTTTGATCCCTTCCTGTTCATTCTGTCCTTCCACACTAAAACTGTCTTCACTTACAGGATGCCTATTCCTTTAATCCCTTCCTGTTCATTCTGTCCTTCCACACTAAAACTGTCTTCACTTACAGGATGCCTATTCCTTTAATCCCTTCCTATTCATTCTGTCCTTCCACACTAAAACTGTCTTCACTTACAGGATGCCTATTCCTTTAATCCCTTCCTGTTCATTCTGTCCTTCCACACTAAAACTGTCTTCACTTACAGGATGCCTATTCCTTTAATCCCTTCCTGTTCATTCTGTCCTTCCACACTAAAACTGTCTTCACTTACAGGATGCCTATTCCTTTAATCCCTTCCTGTTCATTCTGTCCTTCCACACTAAAACTGTCTTCACTTACAGGATGCCTATTCCTTTAATCCCTTCCTATTCATTCTGTCCTTCCACACTAAAACTGTCTTCACTTACAGGATGCCTATTCCTTTAATCCCTTCCTATTCATTCTGTCCTTCCACACTAAAACTGTCTTCACTTACAGGATGCCTATTCCTTTAATCCCTTCCTGTTCATTCTGTCCTTCCACACTAAAACTGTCTTCACTTACAGGATGCCTATTCCTTTAATCCCTTCCTATTCATTCTGTCCTTCCACACTAAAACTGTCTTCACTTACAGGATGCCTATTCCTTTAATCCCTTCCTGTTCATTCTGTCCTTCCACACTAAAACTGTCTTCACTTACAGGATGCCTATTCCTTTAATCCCTTCCTGTTCATTCTGTCCTTCCACACTAAAACTGTCTTCACTTACAGGATGCCTATTCCTTTAATCCCTTCCTATTCATTCTGTCCTTCCTCACTAAAACTGTCTTCACTTACAGGATGCCTATTCCTTTAATCCCTTCCTGTTCATTCTGTCCTTCCACACTAAAACTCTCTTCACTTACAGGATGCCTGTTCCTTTAATCCCTTCCTGTTCATTCTGTCCTTCCACACTAAAACTGTCTTCACTTACAGGATGCCTATTCCTTTAATCCCTTCCTATTCATTCTGTCCTTCCACACTAAAACTGTCTTCACTTACAGGATGCCTATTCCATTAATCCCTTCCTATTCATTCTGTCCTTCCACACTAAAACTGTCTTCACTTACAGGATGCCTATTCCTTTAATCCCTTCCTATTCATTCTGTCCTTCCACACTAAAACTCTCTTCACTTACAGGATGCCTATTCCTCTAATCCCTTCCTATTCATTCTGTCCTTCCACACTAAAACTGTCTTCACTTACCGGATGCCTATTCCTGTAATCCCTTCCTATTCATTCTGTCCTTCCACACTAAAACTGTCTTCACTTACAGGATGCCTATTCCTTTAATCCCTTCCTATTCATTCTGTCCTTCCACACTAAAACTGTCTTCACTTACAGGATGCCTATTCCTTTAATCCCTTCCTATTCATTCTGTCCTTCCACACTAAAACTCTCTTCACTTACAGGATGCCTATTCCTTTAATCCCTTCCTATTCATTCTGTCCTTCCACACTAAAACTGTCTTCACTTACAGGATGCCTATTCCTTTAATCCCTTCCTATTCATTCTGTCCTTCCACACTAAAACTGTCTTCACGTACAGGATGCCTATTCCTTTAATCCCTTCCTATTCATTCTGTCCTTCCACACTAAAACTGTCTTCACTTACAGGATGCCTATTCCTTTAATCCCTTCCTATTCATTCTGTCCTTCCACACTAAAACTGTCTTCACTTACAGGATGCCTATTCCTTTAATCCCTTCCTATTCATTCTGTCCTTCCACACTAAAACTGTCTTCACTTACAGGATGCCTATTCCTTTAATCCCTTCCTATTCATTCTGTCCTTCCACACTAAAACTGTCTTCACTTACAGGATGCCTATTCCTTTAATCCCTTCCTATTCATTCTGTCCTTCCACACTAAAACTGTCTTCACTTACAGGATGCCTATTCCTTTAATCCCTTCCTATTCATTCTGTCCTTCCACACTAAAACTGTCTTCACTTACAGGATGCCTATTCCTTTAATCCCTTCCTATTCATTCTGTCCTTCCACACTAAAACTGTCTTCACTTACAGGATGCCTATTCCTTTAATCCCTTCCTATTCATTCTGTCCTTCCACACTAAAACTGTCTTCACTTACAGGATGCCTATTCCTTTAATCCCTTCCTGTTCATTCTGTCCTTCCACACTAAAACTCTCTTCACTTACAGGATGCCTATTCCTTTAATCCCTTCCTATTCATTCTGTCCTTCCACACTAAAACTGTCTTCACTTACAGGATGCCTATTCCTTTAATCCCTTCCTATTCATTCTGTCCTTCCACACTAAAACTGTCTTCACGTACAGGATGCCTATTCCTTTTATCCCTTCCTGTTCATTCTGTCCTTCCACACTAAAACTGTCTTCACTTACAGGATGCCTATTCCTTTAATCCCTTCCTATTCATTCTGTCCTTCCACACTAAAACTGTCTTCACTTACAGGATGCCTATTCCTTTAATCCCGTCCTATTCATTCTGTCCTTCCACACTAAAACTGTCTTCACTTACAGGATGCCTATTCCTTTAATCCCTTCCTATTCATTCTGTCCTTCCACACTAAAACTGTCTTCACTTACAGGATGCCTATTCCTTTAATCCCTTCCTGTTCATTCTGTCCTTCCACACTAAAACTGTCTTCACTTACAGGATGCCTATTCCTTTAATCCCTTCCTGTTCATTCTGTCCTTCCACACTAAAACTGTCTTCACTTACAGGATGCCTATTCCTTTAATCCCTTCCTATTCATTCTGTCCTTCCACACTAAAACTGTCTTCACTTACAGGATGCCTATTCCTTTAATCCCTTCCTATTCATTCTGTCCTTCCACACTAAAACTGTCTTCACTTACAGGATGCCTATTCCTTTAATCCCTTCCTGTTCATTCTGTCCTTCCACACTAAAACTGTCTTCACTTACAGGATGCCTATTCCTTTAATCCCTTCCTATTCATTCTGTCCTTCCACACTAAAACTGTCTTCACTTACAGGATGCCTATTCCTTTAATCCCTTCCTGTTCATTCTGTCCTTCCACACTAAAACTGTCTTCACTTACAGGATGCCTATTCCTTTAATCCCTTCCTATTCATTCTCTCCTTCCACACTAAAACTGTCTTCACTTACAGGATGCCTATTCCTTTAATCCCTTCCTATTCATTCTGTCCTTCCACACTAAAACTGTCTTCACTTACAGGATGCCTATTCCTTTAATCCCTTCCTGTTCATTCTGTCCTTCCACACTAAAACTCTCTTCACTTACAGGATGCCTATTCCTTTAATCCCTTCCTATTCATTCTGTCCTTCCACACTAAAACTGTCTTCACTTACAGGATGCCTATTCCTTTAATCCCTTCCTATTCATTCTGTCCTTCCACACTAAAACTGTCTTCACTTACAGGATGCCTATTCCTTTAATCCCTTCCTATTCATTCTGTCCTTCCACACTAAAACTGTCTTCACTTACAGGATGCCTATTCCTTTAATCCCTTCCTGTTCATTCTGTCCTTCCACACTAAAACTCTCTTCACTTACAGGATGCCTATTCCTTTAATCCCTTCCTATTCATTCTGTCCTTCCACACTAAAACTGTCTTCACTTACAGGATGCCTATTCCTTTAATCCCTTCCTGTTCATTCTGTCCTTCCACACTAAAACTGTCTTCACTTACAGGATGCCTATTCCTTTAATCCCTTCCTATTCATTCTGTCCTTCCACACTAAAACTGTCTTCACTTACAGGATGCCTATTCCTTTAATCCCTTCCTGTTCATTCTGTCCTTCCACACTAAAACTGTCTTCACTTACAGGATGCCTATTCCTTTAATCCTTTCCTATTCATTCTCTCCTTCCACACTAAAACTGTCTTCACTTACAGGATGCCTATTCCTTTAATCCCTTCCTATTCATTCTGTCCTTCCACACTAAAACTGTCTTCACTTACAGGATGCCTATTCCTTTAATCCCTTCCTGTTCATTCTGTCCTTCCACACTAAAACTCTCTTCACTTACAGGATGCCTATTCCTTTAATCCCTTCCTATTCATTCTGTCCTTCCACACTAAAACTGTCTTCACTTACAGGATGCCTATTCCTTTAATCCCTTCCTATTCATTCTGTCCTTCCACACTAAAACTGTCTTCACTTACAGGATGCCTATTCCTTTAATCCCTTCCTATTCATTCTGTCCTTCCACACTAAAACTGTCTTCACTTACAGGATGCCTATTCCTTTAATCCCTTCCTGTTCAATCTGTCCTTCCACACTAAAACTCTCTTCACTTACAGGATGCCTATTCCTTTAATCCCTTCGTATTCATTCTGTCCTTCCACACTAAAACTGTCTTCACTTACAGGATGCCTATTCCTTTAATCCCTTCCTATTCATTCTGTCCTTCCACACTAAAACTGTCTTCACTTACAGGATGCCTATTCCTTTTATCCCTTCCTGTTCATTCTGTCCTTCCACACTAAAACTGTCTTCACTTACAGGATGCCTATTCCTTTAATCCCTTCCTATTCATTCTGTCCTTCCACACTAAAACTGTCTTCACTTACAGGATGCCTATTCCTTTAATCCCTTCCTATTCATTCTGTCCTTCCACACTAAAACTGTCTTCACTTACAGGATGCCTATTCCTTTAATCACTTCCTATTCATTCTGTCCTTCCACACTAAAACTGTCTTCACTTACAGGATGCCTATTCCTTTAATCCCTTCCTGTTCATTCTGTCCTTCCACACTAAAACTGTCTTCACTTACAGGATGCCTATTCCTTTAATCCCTTCCTGTTCATTCTGTCCTTCCACACTAAAACTGTCTTCACTTACAGGATGCCTATTCCTTTAATCCCTTCCTATTCATTCTGTCCTTCCACGCTAAAACTGTCTTCACTTACAGGATGCCTATTCCTTTAATCCCTTCCTATTCATTCTGTCCTTCCACACTAAAACTGTCTTCACTTACAGGATGCCTATTCCTTTAATCCCTTCCTGTTCATTCTGTCCTTCCACACTAAAACTGTCTTCACTTACAGGATGCCTATTCCTTTAATCCCTTCCTATTCATTCTGTCCTTCCACACTAAAACTGTCTTCACTTACAGGATGCCTATTCCTTTAATCCCTTCCTATTCATTCTGTCCTTCCACACTAAAACTGTCTTCACTTCCAGGATGCCTATTCCTTTAATCCCTTCCTATTCATTCTGTCCTTCCACACTAAAACTGTCTTCACTTACAGGATGCCTATTCCTTTAATCCCTTCCTGTTCATTCTGTCCTTCCACACTAAAACTCTCTTCACTTACAGGATGCCTATTCCTTTAATCCCTTCCTATTCATTCTGTCCTTCCACACTAAAACTGTCTTCATTTACAGGATGCCTATTCCTTTAATCCCTTCCTATTCATTCTGTCCTTCCACACTAAAACTGTCTTCACTTACAGGATGCCTATTCCTTTAATCCCTTCCTGTTCATTCTGTCCTTCCACACTAAAACTGTCTTCACTTACAGGATGCCTATTCCTTTAATCCCTTCCTATTCATTCTGTCCTTCCACACTAAAACTGTCTTCACTTACAGGATGCCTATTCCTTTAATCCCTTCCTGTTCATTCTGTCCTTCCACACTAAAACTGTCTTCACTTACAGGATGCCTATTCCTTTAATCCCTTTCTGTTCATTCTGTCCTTCCACACTAAAACTGTCTTCACTTACAGGATGCCTATTCCTTTAATCCCTTCCTGTTCATTCTGTCCTTCCACACTAAAACTGTCTTCACTTACAGGATGCCTATTCCTTTAATCCCTTCCTGTTCATTCTGTCCTTCCACACTAAAACTGTCTTCACTTACAGGATGCCTATTCCTTTAAACCCTTCCTGTTCATTCTGTCCTTCCACACTAAAACTGTCTTCACTTACAGGATGCCTATTCCTTTAATCCCTTCCTGTTCATTCTGTCCTTCCACACTAAAACTGTCTTCACTTACAGGATGCCTATTCCTTTAATCCCTTCCTGTTCATTCTGTCCTTCCACACTAAAACTGTCTTCACTTACAGGATGCCTATTCCTTTAATCCCTTCCTGTTCATTCTGTCCTTCCACACTAAAACTCTCTTCACTTACAGGATGCCTATTCCTTTAATCCCTTCCTGTTCATTCTGTCCTTCCACACTAAAACTGTCTTCACTTACAGGATGCCTATTCCTTTAATCCCTTCCTATTCATTCTGTCCTTCCACACTAAAACTGTCTTCACTTACAGGATGCCTATTCCTTTAATCCCTTCCTGTTCATTCTGTCCTTCCACACTAAAACTGTCTTCACTTACAGGATGCCTATTCCTTTAATCCCTTCCTATTCATTCTGTCCTTCCACACTAAAACTGTCTTCACTTACAGGATGCCTATTCCTTTAATCCCTTCCTGTTCATTCTGTCCTTCCACACTAAAACTGTCTTCACTTACAGGATGCCTATTCCTTTAATCCCTTCCTGTTCATTCTGTCCTTCCACACTAAAACTGTCTTCACTTACAGGATGCCTATTCCTTTAATCCCTTCCTATTCATTCTGTCCTTCCACACTAAAACTGTCTTCACTTACAGGATGCCTATTCCTTTAATCCCTTCCTGTTCATTCTGTCCTTCCACACTAAAACTGTCTTCACTTACAGGATGCCTATTCCTTTAATCCCTTCCTGTTCATTCTGTCCTTCCACACTAAAACTGTCTTCACTTACAGGAAGCCTATTCCTTTAATCCCTTCCTATTCATTCTGTCCTTCCACACTAAAACTGTCTTCACTTACAGGATGCCTATTCCTTTAATCCCTTCCTATTCATTCTGTCCTTCCACACTAAAACTGTCTTCACTTACAGGATGCCTATTCCTTTAATCCCTTCCTGTTCATTCTGTCCTTCCACACTAAAACTGTCTTCACTTACAGGATGCCTATTCCTTTAATCCCTTCCTATTTATTCTGTCCTTCCACACTAAAACTGTCTTCACTTACAGGATGCCTATTCCTTTAATCACTTCCTGTTCATTCTGTCCTTCCACACTAAAACTGTCTTCACTTACAGGATGCCTATTCCTTTAATCCCTTCCTATTCATTCTGTCCTTCCACACTAAAACTGTCTTCACTTACAGGATGCCTATTCCTTTAATCCCTTCCTGTTCATTCTGTCCTTCCACACTAAAACTCTCTTCACTTACAGGATGCCTATTCCTTTAATCCCTTCCTGTTCATTCTGTCCTTCCACACTAAAACTGTCTTCACTTACAGGATGCCTATTCCTTTAATCCCTTCCTGTTCATTCTGTCCTTCCACACTAAAACTGTCTTCACTTACAGGATGCCTATTCCTTTAATCCCTTCCTGTTCATTCTGTCCTTCCACACTAAAACTGTCTTCACTTACAGGATGCCTATTCCTTTAATCCCTTCCTGTTCATTCTGTCCTTCCACACTAAAACTGTCTTCACTTACCGGATGCCTATTCCTTTAATCCCTTCCTGTTCATTCTGTCCTTCCACACTAAAACTGTCTTCACTTACAGGATGCCTAATCCTTGAATCCCTTCCTATTCAATCTGTCCTTCCACACTAAAACTGTCTTCACTTACAGGATGCCTATTCCTTTAATCCCTTCCTGTTCATTCTGTCCTTCCACACTAAAACTGTCTTCACTTACAGGATGCCTATTCCTTTAATCCCTTCCTGTTCATTCTGTCCTTCCACACTAAAACTGTCTTCACTTACAGGATGCCTATTCCTTTAATCCCTTCCTGTTCATTCTGTCCTTCCACACTAAAACTGTCTTCACTTACAGGATGCCTATTCCTTTAATCCCTTCCTGTTCATTCTGTCCTTCCACACTAAAACTGTCTTCACTTACAGGATGCCTATTCCTTTAATCCCTTCCTGTTCATTCTGTCCTTCCACACTAAAACTGTCTTCACTTACAGGATGCCTATTCCTTTAATCCCTTCCTGTTCATTCTGTCCTTCCACACTAAAACTGTCTTCACTTACAGGATGCCTATTCCTTTAATCCCTTCCTGTTCATTCTGTCCTTCCACACTAAAACTGTCTTCACTTACAGGATGCCTATTCCTTCAATCCCTTCCTATTCATTCTGTCCTTCCACACTAAAACTGTCTTCACTTTCAGGATGCCTATTCCTTTAATCCCTTCCTATTCATTCTGTCCTTCCACACTAAAACTGTCTTCACTTACAGGATGCCTATTCCTTTAATCCCTTCCTATTCATTCTGTCCTTCCACACTAAAACTGTCTTCACTTACAGGATGCCTATTCCTTTAATCCCTTCCTGTTCATTCTGTCCTTCCACACTAAAACTGTCTTCACTTACAGGATGCCTATTCCTTTAATCCCTTCCTATTCATTCGGTCCTTCCACATTAAAACTGTCTTCACTTACAGGATGCCTATTCCTTTAATCCCTTCCTGTTCATTCTGTCCTTCCACACTAAAACTGTCTTCACTTACAGGATGCCTATTCCTTTAATCCCTTCATGTTCCTTCTGTCCTTCCACACTAAAACTCTCTTCACTTACAGGATGCCTATTCCTTTAATCCCTTCCTGTTCATTCTGTCCTTCCACACTAAAACTGTCTTCACTTACAGGATGCCTATTCCTTTAATCCCTTCCTATTCATTCTGTCCTTCCACACTAAAACTGTCTTCACTTACAGGATGCCTATTCCTTTAATCCCTTCCTGTTCATTCTGTCCTTCCACACTAAAACTGTCTTCACTTACAGGATGCCTATTCCTTTAATCCCTTCCTATTCATTCTGTCCTTCCACACTAAAACTGTCTTCACTTACAGGATGCCTATTCCTTTAATCCCTTCCTGTTCATTCTGTCCTTCCACACTAAAACTGTCTTCACTTACAGGATGCCTATTCCTTTAATCCCTTCCTGTTCATTCTGTCCTTCCACACTAAAACTGTCTTCACTTACAGGATGCCTATTCCTTTAATCCCTTCCTATTCATTCTGTCCTTCCACACTAAAACTGTCTTCACTTACAGGATGCCTATTCCTTTAATCCCTTCCTGTTCATTCTGTCCTTCCACACTAAAACTGTCTTCACTTACAGGATGCCTATTCCTTTAATCCCTTCCTGTTCATTCTGTCCTTCCACACTAAAACTGTCTTCACTTACAGGATGCCTATTCCTTTAATCCCTTCCTATTCATTCTGTCCTTCCACACTAAAACTGTCTTCACTTACAGGATGCCTATTCCTTTAATCCCTTCCTGTTCATTCTGTCCTTCCACACTAAAACTGTCTTCACTTACAGGATGCCTATTCCTTTAATCCCTTCCTATTCATTCTGTCCTTCCACACTAAAACTGTCTTCACTTACAGGATGCCTATTCCTTTAATCCCTTCCTGTTCATTCTGTCCTTCCACACTAAAACTGTCTTCACTTACAGGATGCCTATTCCTTTAATCCCTTCCTGTTCATTCTGTCCTTCCACACTAAAACTGTCTTCACTTACAGGATGCCTATTCCTTTAATCCCTTCCTATTCATTCTGTCCTTCCACACTAAAACTGTCTTCACTTACAGGATGCCTATTCCTTTAATCCCTTCCTGTTCATTCTGTCCTTCCACACTAAAACTGTCTTCACTTACAGGATGCCTATTCCTTTAATCCCTTCCTGTTCATTCTGTCCTTCCACACTAAAACTGTCTTCACTTACAGGATGCCTATTCCTTTAATCCCTTCCTATTCATTCTGTCCTTCCACACTAAAACTGTCTTCACTTACAGGATGCCTATTCCTTTAATCCCTTCCTATTCATTCTGTCCTTCCACACTAAAACTGTCTTCACTTACAGGATGCCTATTCCTTTAATCCCTTCCTGTTCATTCTGTCCTTCCACACTAAAACTGTCTTCACTTACAGGATGCCTATTCCTTTAATCCCTTCCTATTTATTCTGTCCTTCCACACTAAAACTGTCTTCACTTACAGGATGCCTATTCCTTTAATCACTTCCTGTTCATTCTGTCCTTCCACACTAAAACTGTCTTTACTTACAGGATGCCTATTCCTTTAATCCCTTCCTATTCATTCTGTCCTTCCACACTAAAACTGTCTTCACTTACAGGATGCCTATTCCTTTAATCCCTTCCTGTTCATTCTGTCCTTCCGCACTAAAACTGTCTTCACTTACAGGATGCCTATTCCTTTAATCCCTTCCTATTCATTCTGTCCTTCCACACTAAAACTGTCTTCACTTACAGGATAATAAAATGTGAGGCTGGATGAACACAGCAGGCCAAGCAGCATCTCAGGAGCACAAAAGCTGACGTTTCGGGCCTAGACCCTTCATGAGAGAGGGGGATGGGGGGAGGGAACTGGAATAAATAGGGAGAGAGGGGGAGGCGGACCGAAGATGGAGAGTAAAGAAGATAGGTGGAGAAGGTGTGGGTGGGGAGGTAGGGAGGGGATAGGTCAGTCCAGGGAAGACGGACAGGTCAAGGAGGTGGGATGAGGTTAGTAGGTGGCTGGGGGTGCGGCTTGGGGTGGGAGGAAGGGATGGGTGAGAGGAAGAACCGGTTAGGGAGGCAGAGACAGGTTGGACTGGTTTTGGGATGCAGTGGGTGGGGGGGAAGAGCTGGGCTGGTTGTGTGGTGCAGTGGGGGGAGGGGATGAACTGGGCTGGTTTAGGGATGCAGTGGGGGAGGTGGAGATTTTGAAACTGGTGAAGTCCACATTGATACCATATGGCTGCAGGGTTCCCAGGCGGAATATGAGTTGCTGTTCCTGCAACCTTTGGGTGGCATCATTGTGGCAGTGCAGGAGGCCCATGATGGACATGTCATCAAGAGAATGGGAGGGGGAGTGGAAATGGTTTGCGACTGGGAGGTGCAGTTGTTTGTTGCGAACTGAGCGGAGGTGTTCTGCAAAGCGGTCCCCAAGCCTCCGCTTGGTTTCCCCAATATAGAGAAAGCCGCACCGGGTACAGTGGATGCAGTATACCACATTGGCAGATGTGCAGGTGAACCTCTGCTTAATGTGGAATGTCATCTTGGGGCCTGGGATGGGGGTGAGGGAGGAGGTGTGGGGACAAGTGTAGCATTTCCTGCGGTTGCAGGGGAAGGTGCCGGGTGTGGTGGGGTTGGAGGGCAGTGTGGAGCGAACAAGGGAGTCACGGAGAGAGTGGTCTCTCCGGAAAGCAGACAGGGGTGGGGATGGAAAAATGTCTTGGGTGGTGGGGTCGGATTGTAAATGGCGGAAGTGTCGGAGGATAATGCGTTGTATCCGGAGGTTGGTAGGGTGGTGTGTGAGAACGAGGGGGATCCTCTTGGGGCAGTTGTGGCGGGGGCGGGGTGTGAGGGATGTGTCGCGGGAAATGCGGGAGACCCTTCTCCACCTATCTTCTTTACTCTCCATCTTCGGTCCGCCTCCCCCTCTCTCCCTATTTATTCCAGTTCCCTCCCCCCATCCCCCTCTCTGATGAAGGGCCTAGGCCCGAAACGTCAGCTTTTGTGCTCCTGAGATGCTGCTTGGCCTGCTGTGTTCATCCAGCCTCACATTTTATTATCTTGGAATCTCCAGCATCTGCAGTTCCCATTATCTCTTCACTTACAGGATGCCTATTCCTTTAATCCCTTCCTGTTCATTCTGTCCTTCCACACTAAAACTGTCTTCACTTACAGGATGCCTATTCCTTTAATCCCTTCCTGTTCATTCTGTCCTTCCACACTAAAACTGTCTTCACTTACAGGATGCCTATTCCTTTAATCCCTTCCTGTTCATTCTGTCCTTCCACACTAAAACTGTCTTCACTTACAGGATGCCTATTCCTTTAATCCCTTCCTGTTCATTCTGTCCTTCCACACTAAAACTGTCTTCACTTACAGGATGCCTATTCCTTTAATCCCTTCCTATTCATTCTGTCCTTCGACACTAAAACTGTCTTCACTTACAGGATGCCTATTCCTTTAATCCCTTCCTGTTCATTCTGTCCTTCCACACTAAAACTGTCTTCACTTACAGGATGCCTATTCCTTTAATCCCTTCCTGTTCATTCTGTCCTTCCACACTAAAACTGTCTTCACTTACAGGATGCCTATTCCTTTAATCCCTTCCTGTTCATTCTGTCCTTCCACACTAAAACTGTCTTCACTTACAGGATGCCTATTCCTTTAATCCCTTCCTGTTCATTCTGTCCTTCCACACTAAAACTGTCTTCACTTACAGGATGCCTATTCCTTTAATCCCTTCCTATTCATTCTGTCCTTCCACACTAAAACTGTCTTCACTTACAGGATGCCTATTCCTTTGATCCCTTCCTATTCATTCTGTCCTTCCACACTAAAACTGTCTCCACTTACAGGATGCCTATTCCTTTAATCCCTTCCTGTTCATTCTGTCCTTCCACACTAAAACTGTCTTCACTTACAGGATGCCTATTCCTTTAATCCCTTCCTATTCATTCTGTCCTTCCACACTAAAACTGTCTTCACTTACAGGATGCCTATTCCTTTAATCCCTTCCTGTTCATTCTGTCCTTCCACACTAAAACTGTCTTCACTTACAGGATGCCTATTCCTTTAATCCCTTCCTGTTCATTCTGTCCTTCCACACTAAAACTGTCTTCACTTACAGGATGCCTATTCCTTTAATCCCTTCCTGTTCATTCTGTCCTTCCACACTAAAACTGTCTTCACTTACAGGATGCCTATTCCTTCAATCCCTTCCTATTCATTCTGTCCTTCCACACTAAAACTGTCTTCACTTTCAGGATGCCTATTCCTTTAATCCCTTCCTATTCATTCTGTCCTTCCACACTAAAACTGTCTTCACTTACAGGATGCCTATTCCTTTAATCCCTTCCTATTCATTCTGTCCTTCCACACTAAAACTGTCTTCACTTACAGGATGCCTATTCCTTTAATCCCTTCCTATTCATTCTGTCCTTCCACACTAAAACTGTCTTCACTTACAGGATGCCTATTCCTTTAATCCCTTCCTATTCATTCTGTCCTTCCACACTAAAACTGTCTTCACTTACAGGATGCCTATTCCTTTAATCCCTTCCTATTCATTCTGTCCTTCCACACTAAAACTGTCTTCACTTACAGGATGCCTATTCCTTTAATCCCTTCCTGTTCATTCTGTCCTTCCACACTAAAACTCTCTTCACTTACAGGATGCCTATTCCTTTAATCCCTTCCTGTTCATTCTGTCCTTCCACACTAAAACTGTCTTCACTTACAGGATGCCTATTCCTTTAATCCCTTCCTGTTCATTCTGTCCTTCCACACTAAAACTCTCTTCACTTACAGGATGCCTATTCCTTTAATCCCTTCCTGTTCATTCTGTCCTTCCACACTAAAACTGTCTTCACTTACAGGATGCCTATTCCTTTAATCCCTTCCTATTCATTCTGTCCTTCCACACTAAAACTGTCTTCACTTACAGGATGCCTATTCCTTTAATCCCTTCCTGTTCATTCTGTCCTTCCACACTAAAACTGTCTTCACTTACAGGATGCCTATTCCTTTAATCCCTTCCTGTTCATTCTGTCCTTCCACACTAAAACTCTCTTCACTTACAGGATGCCTATTCCTTTAATCCCTTCCTGTTCATTCTGTCCTTCCACACTAAAACTGTCTTCACTTACAGGATGCCTATTCCTTTAATCCCTTCCTATTCATTCTGTCCTTCCACACTAAAACTGTCTTCACTTACAGGATGCCTATTCCTTTCATCCCTTCCTGTTCATTCTGTCCTTCCACACTAAAACTGTCTTCACTTACAGGATGCCTATTCCTTTAATCCCTTCCTGTTCATTCTGTCCTTCCACACTAAAACTGTCTTCACTTACAGGATGCCTATTCCTTTAATCCCTTCCTATTCATTCTGTCCTTCCACACTAAAACTGTCTTCACTTACAGGATGCCTATTCCTTTAATCCCTTCCTATTCATTCTGTCCTTCCACACTAAAACTGTCTTCACTTACAGGATGCCTCTTCCTTTAATCCCTTCCTGTTCATTCTGTCCTTCCACACTAAAACTGTCTTCACTTACAGGATGCCTATTCCTTTAATCCCTTCCTATTCATTCTGTCCTTCCACACTAAAACTGTCTTCACTTGCAGGATGCCTATTCCTTTAATCCCTTCCTATTCCTTCTGTCCTTCCACACTAAAACTGTCTTCACTTACAGGATGCCTATTCCTTTTATCCCTTCCTGTTCATTCTGTCCTTCCACACTAAAACTGTCTTCACTTACAGGATGCCTATTCCTTTAATCCCTTCCTATTCATTCTGTCCTTCCACACTAAAACTGTCTTCACTTACAGGATGCCTATTCCTTTAATCCCTTCCTATTCATTCTGTCCTTCCACACTTAAACTGTCTTCACTTACAGGATGCCTATTCCTTTAATCCCTTCCTATTCATTCTGTCCTTCCACACTAAAACTGTCTTCACTTACAGGATGCCTATTCCTTTAATCCCTTCCTGTTCATTCTGTCCTTCCACACTAAAACTGTCTTCACTTACAGGATGCCTATTCCTTTAATCCCTTCCTATTCATTCTGTCCTTCCACACTAAAACTGTCTTCACTTACAGGATGCCTATTCCTTTAATCCCTTCCTATTCATTCTGTCCTTCCACACTAAAACTGTCTTCACTTACAGGATGCCTATTCCTTTAATCCCTTCCTATTCATTCTGTCCTTCCACACTAAAACTGGCTTCACTTACAGGATGCCTATTCCTTTCATCCCTTCCTGTTCATTCAGTCCTTCCACACTAAAACTGTCTTCACTTACAGGATGCCTATTCCTTTAATCCCTTCCTATTCATTCTGTCCTTCCACACTAAAACTGTCTTCACTTACAGGATGCCTATTCCTTTAATCCCTTCCTGTTCATTCTGTCCTTCCACACTAAAACTGTCTTCACTTACAGGATGCCTATTCCTTTAATCCCTTCCTGTTCATTCTGTCCTTCCACACTAAAACTGTCTTCACTTACAGGATGCCTATTCCTTTAATCCCTTCCTATTCATTCTGTCCTTCCACACTAAAACTGTCTTCACTTACAGGATGCCTATTCCTTTAATCCCTTCCTATTCATTCTGTCCTTCCACACTAAAACTTTCTTCACTTACAGGATGCCTATTCCTTTAATCCCTTCCTGTTCATTCTGTCCTTCCACACTAAAACTGTCTTCACTTACAGGATGCCTATTCCTTTAATCCCTTCCTATTCATTCTGTCCTTCCACACTAAAACTGTCTTCACTTACAGGATGCCTATTCCTTTAATCCCTTCCTGTTCATGTACTCGTCCAAATGCTTCTTGAATGCAGCTATTGTGTTTGCTTCCATCACCTCCTCTGGCATTGCACATCTCTTTTAAACTTCTGTCCCCGACGCTTGTGTCCCCTAGTAACTGACCCCTCCACCCTGGGAAAAAAACCTTATACTTTGCATTCTATCCATGCCATTCACAATCTTATAAACCACGATCAGACGATCAGGCCCCCAACCTCAACCTCCCGTGTTCCAGTGAAAACAAACCCTGTCTAGCCAACCTTTCTTTATTGCTAGAATCCCCCAGACCAGGCAACACCCTGGTAAACCTTTTCTGTACCCTCTCCAAAGCATCTACATCCTTCTGGTTGTGTGGGGACCAGAAATGTACGTTCCCATTTCAAGACAATGGGAACTGCAGATGCAGAGAATCCGAGATAACAAAGTGTGGAGCTGGATGACCGCAGCAGGTCAAGCAGCATCTCAGGAGCACAAAAGCTGACATGTTGGGCTTAGACCCTTCATCAGAAAAGGGGGATGGGGAGAGGATTCTGAAATAAATAGGGAGAGAGGGGGAGGTGGACTGAAGATGGATAGAGGGGAAGATAGGTGGAGAGGATAATATGGGTGGGGAGGGAGGAGGGAATAGGTCAGTCCGGGAAGGACAGCCAGGTCAAGGGACAGGATGAGGTAGTACGTAGGAAATGGAGGTGTGGCTTGAGGTGGGAGGAGGGGATAGGTGAGAGGAAGAACAGGTTAGGCAGGTTGGGACAAGCTGGGCTGGTTTTGGGATGCAGTCATACTCCCAGGAGGAGCTCAAACAGTTCATCCATTTCACCAACACCTTCCACCCCAAACTCAAGTTCACCTGGACCATCTTCAACACATCCCTTACCTTCCTGGACCTTGTTGTCTCCAACTCAAGCAACCACCTACAAACCGATGTCCATTTCAAGCCCACCGACTCCCACAGCTACCTAGAATACACCTCCTCCAACCCACCCTCCTGCAAAAATTCCATCCCCTGTTCCCAATTCCTTCACCTCCACTGCATCTGCTCCCAGGATGAGGCATTCCACTCCCACACATCCCAGATGTCCACGTTCTTCAAGGGCTGCCACTTGCCCCCCGCAGTGGTTGAGAACGCCCTCGAACGTGTCTCCTGCATTTCCCGCAACGTATCACTCACACCCCGCCCTCGCAGACTGGTGTGCAGACATTCAGCCCAGTGTGGTGGTCTCTCAGTCTAGTGTGGTGGTCTCTCAGTCTAGTGTGGTGGTCTCTCAGTCTAGTGTGGTGGTCTCTCAGCTCGGTGTGACAGTCTCTTGGCCCAGTGTGGCAGTCTCTTGGGGGTGGCATGGATTCCTGTTGGCCAGGCATTGTGATCTGTCAGCCCTGCCTGGCCTCAGCATGGACCTCTGGCCTCAAGGTGATTGCAGAATGACCTCCCAACCTCATGAACCCTGAGGTGAAGCCGCACATGTCTCCATTTGTCTCCCTCGTCTCCATATGACCCTGTGTTTCCTTGTCTGTCCCCATGTTCCCCCACCACGTCTCCATGTGTCCCCCATGTCTCCGTGTGTCCCCCATGTCTCCGTGTGTCTCCTGTGTCTCTGTGTGTCTCCTGTGCCTCCATGTGTCCCCCATGTCTCCATGTGACCCTGTATCCCCGTGTCTCTGTGTGTCCTCTGTGTCTCTGTGTGTCTCCTGTGTCTCTGTGTGTCTGCTATGTCTCCATGTGTCTCCCATGTCTCCATGTATGCCCTGTGTCTCTGTGTGTCCGCCATGTCTCCATGTGTCCCTGTATCCCCGTGTCTCTGTATGTCCCCTGTGTCTCTGTGTGTCCATGTAACTTCCATGTCTCCATGTGTCTCCCATGTCTCCGTGTGTCTCCCATATCTCCATGTGTCCCCCATGTCTCCATGTGTCCCCCACGTCTCTGTGTGTTCCCCATGTCAGCGTGTGTCTCCCATGTCTCCATGTGTGTCCTGTGTCTCTGTGTGTCCGTGTGTTCCCCATGTCTCCATGTGTCCCCCATGTCTCCGTGTGTCCCCCATGTCTCCGTGTGTCTCCCATGTTTCCTTGTGTCTCCTGTGCCTCCATGTGTCCCCCATGTCTCCATGTGACCCTGTATCCCCGTGTCTCTGTGTGTCTCCTGAGTCTCTGTGTGTCTCCTGTGTCTCTGTGTGTCTCCTATGTCTCCATGTGTCTCCCATGTCTCCATGTATGCCCTGTGTCTCTGTGTGTCCCCCATGTCTCCATGTGTCCCTGTATCCCCGTGTCTCTGTGTGTCCCCTGTGTCTCTGTATGTCCCCTGTGTCTCTGTGTGTCCATGTAACTTCCATGTCTCCATGTGTCTCCCATGTCTCCATGTGTCCCCCATGTCTCCATGTGTCCCCCACGTCTCTGTGTGTTCCCCATGTCAGCGTGTGTCTCCCATGTCTCCATGTGTGTCCTGTGTCTCTGTGTGTCCGTGTGTTCCCCATGTCTCCATGTGTCCCACATGTCTCCGTGTGTCCCCCATGTCTCTGTGTGTCCGTGTATCCCCCATGTCTCCGTGTGTCCCCCATGTCTCCATGCGTCCCCCATGTCTCTGTGTGTCCCTGTATCCCCCATGTCTCAGTGTGTCCCCCATGTCTCTGTGTGTCTCCCATGTCTCCATGTATGCCCTGTGTCTCTGTGTGTCCATTAGACCATAAGACCATAAGACATAGGAGTGGAAGTAAGGCCATTCGGCCCATCGAGTCCACTCTGCCATTTAAATCATGGCTGATGGGCATTTCATCTCCACCTCCCTGCACTCTTCCCGTAGCCCTTGATTCCTTCTGAGATCAAGAATTTGTTGATCTCTGCCTTGAAGGCATCCAACGTCCCGGCCTCCACTGCACTCCGCGGCAATGAATTCCACAAGCCCACCACTCTGTGGCTGAAAAAATGTCTCCTCATTTCCGTTTTAAATTTACCCCCCTCTAATTCTAAGGCTGTGCCCACGTGTCCTAGTCTCCCCATCTATTGGAAACAACTTCCCAGCATCCACCCTTTCTAAGCAATACATTAGAACATAGAACATAGAACATAGCACAGCATAGGCCCTTCGGCCCACGATGTTGTGCCGTGCAATAATCCTAATCCAAAAATAAAATAACCTAACCTACATTCCCCTCAATTCACTGCTGTCCGTGTGCATGTCTAGCAGTCGCTTAAATGTCACTAATGACTCTGCTTCCGCGACTACCGCTGGCAAACTATTCCATGCGCTCACAACTCTCTGGGTGAAGAACCTCCCTCTGACATCTCCTCTATACCTTCCTCCTAACACCTTAAAACAATGACCCCTCGTGGCAGTCAATCCTGCCCTGGGGAAATGTCTCTGGCTATCGATCTGTCCATGCCTCTCATTACCTTGTACACCTCGATCAGGTCACCTCTCTTCCTCCTTCTCTCCAGAGAGAAAAGTCTGAGCTCAGTCAACCTCTCCTCATAAGACAAGCCCTCCAGTCCAGGCAGCATCCTGGTACACCTCCTTTGCACCCTCTCCAAAGCCTCCACATCTTTCCTATAATAGGGCGACCAGAACTGGACACAATATTCAAAGTGTGGTCTCACCAGGGTTTTGTAGAGCTGCAGCAAATCCTCGTGGCTCTTAAACTCGATCCCCCTGTTAATGAAAGCCAAAACACCATGTGCTTTCTTAATAACCTTATCCACTTGGGTGGCAACTTTGAGGGAGCTATGCACCTGAACACCAAGATCCCGCTGTTCCTCCACACTGCCGAGAATCCTGCCTTTAATCCTATATTCAGCATTTAAGTTCGACCTTCCAAAATGTGTCACTTCGCATTTATCCAGGTTGAACTCCATCTGCCATTTCTCAGCCCAGCTCTGCATTCTGTCAATGTCTCACTGAAGCCTGCAATAGCCCTCGATACTATCAACGGCACCTTCAGCCTTTGTGTCATCAGCAAACATACTAACGCACCCCTCAACCTCCTCATCCAAGTCATTTATAAAAACTACAAAGAGCAGAGGCCCAAGAACAGAGCCCTGTGGGACACCATTCAGCACTGATCTCCAGGCAGAATACTTACCATCTACAACCACTGTCTGCCTCCTGTCAGCCAACCAATTCTGAATCCAGACAGCCAAACCACCCTGTATCCCATACCTCCTGACTTTATGAATGAGCCTGCAGTGGGGAACCTTATCAAATGCCTTGCTCAAGTCCATGTACACCACATCCACTGCTCGACCCTCGTCAACCTGTCTCATGACCTCCTCAAAGAACTCAATAAGATTTGTGAGGCATGACCTGCCCCTCACAAAGCCATGTTGACTCCCTTTCATCACGCTATGCTTTTCCAAATAGTCATAAATCCTATCCCTCAGAATTCTTTCCAAAACCTTGCTGACCACAGACGTAAGACTGACTGGTCTGTAATTTCCAGGGATTTCCCTATTCCCTTTCATGAAAAGAGGAACAACATTTGCCTCCCTCCAATCTTCCGATTTGACTCCCGTGGAGAGTGAGGAAGCAAAGATCTTCACCAGCGGCTTAGCAACCTACTTTCTCGCTTCCCGGAGCAACCTAGGATAAATCTGGTCTGGCCCTGGGGACTTATCAATCTTACCTTATCGTTTAAGTTTCTATTAGATCTCCCCCCAACCTTCTAAACTCTAATGGATGCAATCCCAGGATCCTTAGCCGCTCATCATACGTTAAACCTACCATTCCAAGGATCATCCGTGTGAATCTCCGCTGGACATGCTCCAGGGCCAATATGTCCTTCCTGAGGTGTGGGGCCCAAAATTGGACACAGTATTCTAAATGGGGCCTAACTAGATCCTTATAAAGTCTCAGAAGCACAACACTGCTTTGCACTGCACTTTAGGCTTCTGGCACTGCAGAGACACAGGGCTCACATGGAGACATGGCAGACACAGAGAGACATGGGAGATACATGGACACACAGAGACATGGGGGACACGATAGCGTTAGGGCTAGGGTTAGGGCCTGGAAGCCCTTTATCGGTGCTGTAGACCTCTATGACTCTAAAATGATTTCTCTGGCAAATTTTTATGCTTCTTCCGTAGATCTGATGCTATGTCTAATTCCCGTGTGCACCATGGCTTGGCCACCTTTCCCATTTTACTTTTGGCGGTAGTGGGCTGGTAGCTGTATAATCCCACTGATCAAATTATTCGCTGTCTGAGATGTTTTTAAGGATTTTCTTTGAAGTGAGATTGTATTGTAAAAAGATGTTACTGCACATGCTCAATCAGTGCCTCAGGGGGTGTTTATATGTACATGTGCATCTGTGTCTATGTGCGTGAGCATGTGCCTCTCTATGTGTATTCCAAATAATTCAAAAAGTAATTCAAAACAGGACAGTGCATAGGTTCATGTGGCACCACACTGTTCCATATCTGTAAATTTTTCCTGACTATCCTATTTTAACACCATCACCTTAACATCGTGTCATGATCTGTCTTCCTTAATTAGTTTCTACAGTTTTGAATTACTTATGACTTTGGTTAGACCCTCAGACCTTAGACCTTTTATACCTAGCATGTTATTCCAGTCATTTGATTTGTCTCCAGCACCACCTTATTTTAATGTTTTGTGATTATCTCTCTGCTGCATTCAATCAGTTTACAGGCCATCCCTTCACCTGTTATTCAGCTGCTGACGCTTTGCACGCACTATTGGACACTTCTCGTCACCAGCAAGTCTTATAATTCAACGGTCCGCTCACACCATTTGTATGATATTTTGATCTCTCTCTCCTTGATTTCTCTGCCTATAAATTCGATGTCTGTGTTCCTCTGTCTCACTTCACTGAGAAGGGGCTACATTTCGAAAGCTTGTGATTTCAAATAAACTTGTTGGACTATAACCTGGTGTTGTGTAACTTCTAACGAAGTCTGTGAGTGCACTTGTGTCTGTGTGTGTATGTGTGTGTGTTCTGTATTTGTGTGTGCATATATCTGTGCATATGCACATGAATTCTATATCTATTCTGTGCATTTGCATCTGAGTGTTTCTGCATAAGACCATAACACCATAAGACATAGGAGCAGAAATTAGGCCATTCAGCCCATTGAGCCTGCTCCGCCATTCAATCATGACCGATAAGTTCCTCAGCCTCATTCTCCCGCTTTCTCCTTGAACCCCTTGATAATCATGAACTGATCTATCTCAGTCCTAAATGTACTCAATGACCTGGCCTCCACAGCCTTCTGTGGCCGTGAATTCCACAGCTTCATCACTCTCTGGCTGAATATGTTTCTCCTTATCGCTGTTCTAAAAGGTCTTCCCTTTACTCTAAGGCTGTGCCCTCGGGACCTAGTCCTCAAATGATCTTCATATATTAAGCTTCGCATTCCTGAGACCATTCTTGTGAACTTCCTCTGAATCTGTGCCAGGGCCAGTGTATCCTTCCTGAGATATGGGACTCAAAACTGCCCATAATACTCCAAATGTGGCCTGACCAGAGCCTTATAAAGCTTCAGTAGTACATCCCTGCTTTTAAATCAAGTCCTCTCAAAATAAATGCCAACATTGCATTTGCCTTCTTGACTACTGGAAGTTGTTTCCATTAGGTGGGGAGACTGGGACCCGTGGGCACAGCCTTAGAATTAGACGGGATAAATTTAGAACAGCAGTGAGGAGACATTTCTTCAGCCAGAGAGTGGTGGACCTGTGGAATTCAGTGCCACAGAGCACAGTGGAGGCCGGGACGTTAAATGTTTTCAAGACAGAGATTGATAATTTCTTGATCTCGCAAGGAATTAAGGGCTACGGGGAGAGTGCGGGTAAGTGGAGTTGAAATGCCCATCAGCCACGATTTAAATGGCGGAGTGGACTTGATGGGCCGAATGACCTTACTTCCACTCCTATATCTTATGGTCTTCTGGTCTACTGACTCAACCTGCAAGTTTACCTTGAGAAAATCCTGTACTAGAACTCCAAAGTCTCTTTACGCTTCAGACGTCTGAATTTTCTCCCCATTTAGAAAATAATCCATGCTTTTATGTTTCTTACCAAAGTGCATGACCTCACACTTTCCCATGTTGTACTCCATCTGCCACTTCTTTGCCCACTCTCCTAACCTGCCCAAATCCTTCTGCAGCCTCGTCACCTCCTCAATACCACCTGTCCCTCCACCTATCTTTGTGTCATCTGCACTTAACCAGAATGCTCTCAGTTCCTTCATCCTGATCATTAATGTATAAACTGAAAAGTTATCGTCCCAGCACTGATCCTTGTGGAACATCGCTTATCACTGGCTGCCATCCTGAGAAAGACCCCTTTACCCCTACTCTCTGCCTTCTGCCAAGCAGCCAATCTTCTATCCATGCTAGCACCATGGGCCCTTAACTTACTCAGCAGCCTCCTGTGCGGCACCTTGTCAAAGGCCTTCTGGAAGTCCAGGTAGATAACATCCATTGGGTCTCCTTGGTCTACCCTGCTCATTATTTCCTCAAAGAATTCCAACAGATTTGTCAGGTATGACTTCTCCTTGATGAAACCATGCTGGCTTTGCCCTATGTCACTCTACACTTGCAAATATTCAAAAATTTCATCCTTTACAATGGACTCCAAAATCTTACCTCTGACCAAGGTTAGGCTAATTGGCCTGTAATTTTCCCATCTTTTGCCTTACTCCCTTTTTAAACAGGGGTGTCACGTTAGTGATTTCCCAGTCCTCTGGGACCCTCCCTGACTTTAGTGGTTCCTAAAAGATTACCACTAACGCTTTCACTATCTCTTGAGCTATCTCCTTTAGAACTCCAGGGTGTAGTCCATCTGGTCCAGGTGACTTATCCACCTCCAGGCCAAATCAGTTTTACTAGCAGCTTTTCCTTGGTGATGGCCACTATACTCAGCTCTAGCTCCTGATTCCCTTGAATGTTTAGGATATTACTTGTGCCTTCCACCGTGAAGACTGACTTGAAGTAGTTATTCAGTTCCTCAGCATGTTCCATCAGCACATGCTGATGTGTGTGAGAGCATGTGTGCCGGTTTTCACCGTTTCTCTGAGACAATGCGTCGGTGATATGTTTGTGTGTATATTGTTTGATCTCGGACTGATTCTCTTATTGTGTTCTTTGCCTGTCAGGGTGCTTATGGAAGAACCCCACTGTACAGAGCAGCCTTTGGTGGGCATCTGGCAGCACTTGAAATGCTGTTACAATATGGAGGGGACCCTCGTATCTGCGCGGATGATGGCATCATACCTGAGGAAGTGAGTTACTGAACCAGCCATATCAATACAGTAGCTACAAGAGGTTAGGGGCTAGGGGCTCTGCAGCAGACCTCACGCCATTTTGTCTGTCATAAGAGGAGAAGGGCATAACAAATAAGAGGAAGAGTAGGACATATTACACCCTGAGAAGACAAAGGGTGGTAGTGGATGGAAAATATTCAGCATGGTGCTCAGTTACGAGTAGTCTACCACAAGGACCTGTCCTGGGTCCTCTTCTATTTGTGATTTTTGTAAATGATTTGAATGAAGGAGTGGAAGTGTGGATTAGCAAGTTCACGGACGATATGAAGGTGTGGTCAATAGTGTGGAGGGCTGTTCTAGGTTACAAAGGGACATTGATAGAATGCAGAGCTGGGCTGAGAAGTGGCAGATGGAGTTTAACCCTGAAAAGTGTGAGGTGATTCATTTTGGAAGGACAAACTTGAAAGCAGGATACGGGGATAACGGAAAGATTCTTGGCAGTGTGGAGGAGCAGAGGGATCTTGGGGTTCATGTTCACAGTTCCCTGAAAGCTGCCACCCAGGTGGATAGAGTTGTTAAGAAGGCGTATGGTGTGTTAGCTTTCATTAATAGAGGGATTGAGTTCAAGAGCCGTGAAGTTATGCTCCAGCTATACAAAAGCCTGGTTCGGCCCCATCTGGAGTATTGTGTCCAGTTCTGGTCACTTCATTACAGGAAAGATGTGGAAGCATTGGAAAAGGTGCAGAGGAGATTTACCAGGATGTTGCCTGGAATGGAGGGAGGGTCTTACGAGGAAAGGTTGAGACAACGAGGGCTTTTCTCTTTAGAATGACGAAGGATGAGAGGTGACTTGATAGAGGTGTTCAAAATGATCAGAGGTATAGATAGAGTGAGTAGACAGCCTGGGACTTTTTCCTAGGGTGAAGGTAGCTTTTATGAGGGGGCATCGTTTCAAAGTGAGTGGAGGTAGATATCGGGGAGACGTCAGAGGTAGGTTCTTTACTCAGAGAGTGGTCAGGGTAGTGGAGTTGGCCTCATTAGGGGCATTTAAGCGGCTATTAGATAGGCATATGGCTGATAGTATAAGGTAGGGGAGGAGGTTAGATAGACATTGGGTTTTGGGTAAAAGTTTGGCACAACATCGTCGGCCAAAGGGCCTGTACTGTGCTGTTCTGTTCTATGTTCTATGTTCTATATGTCCTCTCAAACGTGCCCTGCTTTCTCTCAGATCATGGTTCATCTTTCCCAGGCCTCAATTCCTTTCTCATGCCTCAAGCCTGTTCCTCAGAGCTGTCAACTCCTCAGAATTTCAAAAATCTATCAACCTCCTGTTTAAACACTTCCAGTGATTAAGGCTGCACAACCCTCAGGTAGAGAATTCCAGACATTCATTATACTGCAGGAAAATAAATTCATTTACGTCTAGTTTTAAATGAGTGCCCCCTTGTTTTGTAGCAGTAACAATGCAGTTAGAGATTCCCCAATTAGTGGAAACATCTTCTGTACATCTACCCTTTCAAGATGTCTGAGAATCTTGGATGTTTCAACAAGATTACTCCTCATTCTTCTAAGTTTGAATGAATAAAGGCTTAACCTGTTTAGCTGTTCTTTATAAGTCCCAACTCCTTCATCCCAAGAATTACTCATGAATCTATGCTGAACTGCCTTGAATGCCAGTATATCTGTTCTTAAATACAGGGACCAAAACTGTACACATTACCCATGTGCAGTTCACCAACATCCTAGACAGTTGTAACAACACCTGCCTATTTTGAAGCTCCAGTTGCCTCGCAATAAAGGTCAGAAATTCCATTTGCCTTCTTAATTATGTACTGCACCTTGATGCTAACTTTTTCTCTTCCATGCACAAGGACACCCAGATCTCTCTGCGCTGTACTTGCTGGTATCTCTCCATTTAAATAACAGTCTCCTTTTCATTCTTTCTGCATGACATCGAACATCGAACATTACAGCACAGTACAGGCCCTTCGGCCCTCGATGTTGTGCCAACCTGTCATACCGATCTCAAGCCCATGACTTCACACGTCCTACAAGAAACTCCATCTGCCACGTTTTTGCCCAATCACCGAACCTATCAGCATCACCTTGCAGGTTCCTTTTGTCCTTATCACCTGGCCTCCTATTTAATTTTGTATCATTAGCAAACCTGGACATGTTACACTCTACCACCTTCTCCAGGCATTCATACAGACAGTAAATAATTGAGACCTTAGGGCTGAACCTTATAGCTCTCCACTAATTACGCCTGTCAAACCAGACCCATTAATCTGACAAAGTGTGGAGCTGGATGAACACAGCAGGCCAAGCAGCATCTCAGGAGCACAAAAGCTGACGTATCGGGCCTAGACCCTTCATCAGCTTTTGTGCTCCTGAGATGCTGCTTGGCCTGCTGTGTTCATCCAGCTCCACACTTTGTCACCATTAATCTGACTCTTTGCCTTCTGTATATTAACCAATCCATAAAACTATAGAAGTGACAGAGCACAGAAGGGGCCAGTTTGGCCCAATTTGTCCATGGCAGCTCAAAGACACCCAGATGTCCTTTCTAATCCCATCTCCCTGCACACAGCCCATAGCCTTGCAGCTTACAGCATTGAAGGCGCAGATCCAGATACATTTTAAAAGAGTTTAGGGTCTCTATCTCCACCACCAACTCAGGCAGTGAATTACAGATACCCTCTGCATAAAAAGGTTTCTCCTCACATTCTCTCTAATCGTTCTGTCACTTCGCCAAATCTATTTTTGAACTCTCTGATGAGGGAAACAGCTTCCCCCGTCTACATTATCTCTACCCCTGACAATTCTGTACGCCTCAATCATATCACCCCTCGGCCAACGAAAACAATCCCAACCTCTCCTCGGAGCTACAGTTCTCCTGTCCTGCCAGCGTTCTGGTAAATCTTCTCCACACTCTCTCCAGAGTGATAATGTCCTTCCTGTAATATGATGACCAGAGCTGCACAAAATACTCCAGTTGTAGCCTCAGCAGTGTCTTACACAGTTTCATCATTAAATCCCTATTTTTATATTCTCTACCTGTGCCAATAAAGGAGAGCGTTCCACATTCCTTCTTTCCAACCTTAGTCTACCTGCACTAGGGACATGTGCACTTGGACACCCAGATCTCTCACTTCATCTCCCCATCTCAGTATATTCCCATTTATTGTGTATTCCCCCTTACTGTATTACCTAACACTTTCTAAATGCATTACCTCACACTTACCAGAGACAAACTCCAACTGCCACTTTCCTGCCCACTCCACCAACCCACCTGTTTCAGTTTGGAGCTTACAGCTATCTCCTACACTATCCACGACATGGCCACTTTCTGTATCATCTGCAAATGCCCCAATTGTGCCCCCCAACGCTCCCCCCTTGCATTCAAATCCAAATCGTAAATGTATAAACCAAACAGCGGGGGTCCCAACTCTGAACTCTGCAGAACACCACCTTTGTTTTTATTATTATCCACAAGTGTGGGCATCACTGTCTAGGCCAGCACTTATTGCCCAGGCCTAAACACTTCGTGTGACTTTTGGCTTCGTATGGAAGGGCAAAATATGTCAGTGCAGGCTCAGAGAGCTAAAGGCCTGTTCCTGTGTTGTATTGTTCTTTGTTCTGTGCAGAGACGTTATGACACCTCTGGAACAGGTAGGAATGCCAATACAGATAGATTCTTGATCAGTCAGGGAATCAAGTGTAGTGGGGAAAGGGCAGTAAAGTGGGTGTGAGGAATGTTCGATCAGAAATGATCCTATTGAATGGTGGAGCAGGCTTGAGGGGCCGAATGACCTACTCCTATTTCTTTTTAGGGCCTTAATGGATTGGATGACCAAAAGTTTGTCCCAGGAGTAAATTTTGAACAGTGCCTTAAAAAAGAAGCAAAGAGTAGAAAAGCTGCAATATATAAGGACGAACTTCAGACCTTGCAGCCAAGGCATGAGTTGCCATTAGTTTGCTTGTTTATCCAGCTGCCATTTCAAATGGATCCTGGCATTCAGATTGAGGGTTTACATATAATGAGGAAAGAATACTCAAGATCACCTGGTTTCAAACTTTGGGACCATAACATTCAAGCAAAATGAATCAGCTAGCACAGTAACGGGTGGCCTTTGCTTTGGTGGGGCTAGTGTCAGGAGCTGTCCTTGAGCCACAGTTGGGATCAAGCATGATCCTGCACTTAACCCCATGCTGTGTCAGTGCACTGATTACTTGGAAGTACTGTTCGAATTCCCCAGTACTCCCCATTAGTAATGTCTGATAACGTGAATATCTCTTGAAACAGATTGGCATTGACATGATGGAGAGATCCTGTTTCATGTTTCATAATTGTCTTGTCACTTGTGTTTCTGAGCAGATCGCATCTACAGATGCTGTCATAAAGATCCTTCATGAGTGGGACATCAGTACAACTGTGGCTCTCGTGGAGAAGATGGCATCAGAGAGGCAGCGGATATCAGCAGCTGAGAAGAAACTCAAACTGGAAGAAACAAACAGGTCCAGAATGGAAGAAAACAGAAACTGCTGAAGAAACTCAGCAGTTCTGGCAGTACTTTGAATCCAGTGACCATTCATTTGAAGTTCTCTGCTTTCTCTCTGCTGCCAAGAGTTTCTGTAGCAACTGCTGTTTTAGCTTCAGATTTCCAACATCCACAGTTCTTTGTTTCATTTCAGGTCAGGAGTGAGTTAGCTGCTGGCACAAAGGTGGGCGGTGGGACATCAGACACATGGTGGAAAACTGCTCCCTCCAGTGGTGAGATAACAAAGTGTGAAGCTGGATGAACACAGCAGGCCAAGCAGCATCTCAGGAGCACAAAAGCTGACGTTTCGGGCCTAGACCCTTCATCAGAGAGGGGGATGGGGAGAGGGAACTGGAATAAATAGGGAGAGAGGGAAAGGCAGTCCGAAGATGGAGAGAAAAGAAGATAGGTGGAGAGAGTATAGGTGGGGAGATGTGAGGGGATAGGTCAGTCCAGGGAAGACGGACAGGACAAGGGGTGGGGATGAGGTTAATAGGTAGGAAATGGAGGTGTGGCCTAAGGTGGGAGGAGGGGATAGGTGAGAGGAAGAACAGGTTAGGGAGGAGGGGACGAGCTGGGCTGGTTTTGGGATGCAGTGGGGGGAGGGAACGAGCTGGACTAGTTTTGGGATGCAGTGGGGGAAGGGGAGATTTTGAAGCTTGTGAAGTCCGCATTGATACCATTGGGCTGCAGGGTTCCCAAGCGGAATATGAGTTGCTGTTCCTGCAACCTTCGGGTGGCATCATTGTGGCACTGCAGGAGGCCCATGATGGACATGTCATCAAAGGAATGGGAGGGGGAATTAAAATGGCTCGCGACTGGGAGGTACAGTTGTTTATTGCGAACCGAGCGGAGGTGTTCTGCAAAGTGGTCCCCAAGCCTCCGCTTGGTTTCCCCAATGTAGAGGAAGCCACACCGGGTACAGTGGATGCAGTATACCACATTAGTAGATGTGCAGGTGAACATCTGCTTAATATGGAAAGTCATCTTGGGGCCTGGGATAGGGGTGAGGGAGGAGGTGTGGGGGCAAGTGTAGCACTTCCTGCGGTTGCAGGGGAAGGTGCCGGGTGTGGTGGGGTTGGAGGGGAGTGTGGAGCGGACAAGGGAGTCACGGAGAGAGTGGTCTCTCCGGAAAGCAGACAAGGGTGGGGATGGAAAAATGTCTAGGGTGGTGGGGTCAGATTGAAACGTTTACTATAGTCTTACCAGACCACGGCTGTTCTCTCAGCAGAGAAAGACACACAGTTGGTGGTGACTTAACCTGAGGGTCAGCAGACGACAGGCAGGGGGATAGGGAGAGTCCTTCATGCTAAACTCAGCTGGTGTAGGAATTAAACCTACACTGTTGGTATCATTCTATATTGCAACCCAGTCTTTTCAGCCAACTGAGCTAACTGGCCCACCACCTAAGCATGTCCATATATGTGCATATCTATGAGTATGTTCCAATGTGTGTGTTTGTTTGTGCATGTGTACATGTGTGTCTGCGTGTGTGTATGCGTGTGTATGTACACACGCACATGTATGCGTCTGTGCGTGTATGTGTGTGCACACATGTATGAGTCTGTGTATGTGTGTGTGTCTGTGTGTGTGTGTCTGTGTATGCACATGTATGTCTCTGTGTATGTGTGTGTGTGTGTGTGTGTATGTGTGTGTGTGTTGGGTGTGTGTGTGTGTGGGGGGGATCTCTGAGCCAGTTTATACATATGTGTTGCTATAATTATAATATATACATATAATTAGAGTATATAATAATTGGGATGTAGTGAGGGGAGGGGACGAGCTGGGCTGGTTTTGTGATGCATGTCCATCATGGGCCTCCTGCACTGCCACAATGATGCCACCCGAAGGTTGCAGGAACAGCAACTCATATTCCGCTTGGGAACCCTGCAGCCCAATGGTATCAATGTGGACTTCACCAGCTTCAAAATCTCCCCTCCCCCTACCGCATCCCAAAACCAGCCCAGCTCGTCCCCTCCCCCCACTGCTTCCCAAAACTAGCCCAGCCTGTCTCCGCTTCCCTAACCTGTTCTTCCTCTCACCCATCCCTTCCTCCCACCTCAAGCTGCACCTCCATTTCCTACCTACCACCTCATCCCGCCTCCTTGACCTGTCTGTCTTCCCTGGACTGACCTATCCCCTCCCTACCTCCTCACCTATACTCTCCTCTCTACCTATCTTCTTTTCTCTCCATCTTCGGTCCGCCTCCCCCCTCTCCCTATTTATTCCAGAACCCTCTCCCCATCCCCCTCTCTGATGAAGGGTCTAGGACCGAAACATCAGCTTTTGTGCTCCTGAGACGCTGCTTGGCCTGCTGTGTTCATCCAGCCTCACATTTTATTATCTCTAATGTTCAGGGGATGTGGGTTCAAATCCCACCATGGCAGATGGTGAAATTTGAATTTTAAGAAAATCTAGCCCATGGGCAACTGGGTAACTAGGCTCCAGGACAAAGGGCATTAAATAGAAAATTGGAGGGTTTAGTTAGAGTATCAGTACGAATATGAAGTACTAGAGAAAATTGATCTAATTTTTCTTTTCTCCAGGATTCAGAATCAGGTTTCAGAAATCACAAAGGAACTGGCCCAATACCAACACGAGGTAACTCTGTAGAAAATGATGGCCAGGTCTGGATCACTCATTTGGAGAGGGTCCTCTGACCAATGGCACCTTCCTGTTATATCCTGCCCACTTAGATTATTACTTCGTGTGTCTCAGCCTGGCCTCTCTATTCGCTTACTCTCTCACCTGATTAGGTTCTTCCATTTTCCCCAGGGTCGGCATTCTGATAATATTTCACTGGTCTTCCTTTGTTTTATTTTATCATTCCTATAATCAAACCAGTGCAGGTCCCGTTTCTGGGGCATATTTTATACAACATCAGAGGAATTGTTTGAGAAATGAAAGCCAGTGCCAATCCATTTTGTTTTCTGCCATCCCAGGAAGGAGACAATGATCATAAAACTGGTGATCAATCTGCAATCAATCTCCATTATTTGATATAAAAATGACCCAGGTGTGGGTGGGCTTCATTTTAATTCCCATTAACGGACTGCAGGACCACCACCTTCTCAAGAGCATCTAGGAAGTGTTTTTTTTATTGGAACAGTAGCATTTTGTGGTTCATGCACAAGGACTCCCATATTCCTCCATGCTCTAACTTTCTGCAGTCTTCCTCCATTTCAATAATATTCAGTTCCTCTGTTCTTCCTATCTTCCTTCAAAGGGGGAGGTGGTGGCTTGGTGGAACATTCTTTGTTCCAGCCCTATCCTGGTCCCCACGCAAAATTCTTTCTCCAATATATTGATGATATCATTGGTGCTGCTTCCATTTCTCGTCTGGAATTGGAAAGGTTAATTGATTTCATTTCCAATTTCCACCTCGTCCTGACTTTCACCCAGTCTAGCTCTGACTCCTCCCTTCCCTCCCTCGACGTCTCTGTTCCATTTCTGCGGACAGATTGGCCTCTATAAACCCACCCACTATAAACCGCAGCTACCTGGGTAAACATCCTTGCGCCCTGCTTCCTATAAAGACTCCATCCCTTTCTCTCGGTTCCATCATCTTCAAATGAGGTTAACTTTGACAAAGGAGCCTCGGAAATGTCCACCTTCTTCCTCAACCGAGGATTCCCCAACACAGTTGTCGACAGGGCCCTCAACCAGGTCCAACCCATCTCCTGCACTTCAACCCTCACCCCAAATCTTACTTCCTGCAACATACCTTCCAGGTGAAAAAGCACTTTATCTGCACTTCCCAGAATGTAGTCTGCTGCATTTGCTGCTCACAGTGTGGTCTTCTCTACATCGAGGAAACTAAGTGTAGACCGGATGACCGCTACGTTCTGCTCACAAGACAGACCCTGAGCTACCTGATGCCTGCCACTTTAATGCACCGCCCTGTTCTCTGGCCAACATCTCTGTCTCTGGCTTGCTGCAGTGTTCCAGTGAAGCCCAACGCAAGCTGGAAGAACAGCACCTCATTTTCTGCTTGCGGATCCTGAAGCCCTCTGGACTCAATATTGAGTTCACTCATTTTAGGGCCTAAACTCCCTCACGTCCCAGCCCCCTAGCCCACACACCAGGCCTTGTTATCACATATCACATAAGTTTTTCAAGCAAATTTGTTTTTGTTCCTTGTTGTCACATATTTCTGCCATTACACATCACCTTTTGTTAGTCACTAACAGTCCCCATTAAAAACTATTCACTCTCTCAGCCAGCTCGTTATCAACTCAAAGAGAACAAAGAAAATTACAGCATAGGAACAGGTCCTTCGGCCCTCCAAGCCTGCGCCGACATGCTGCCTGTCACAATTAAAACCCCGACCCTTCTGGGGACAGCTTGCATCTATTCCCATCCTATTTATGTATTTGTCAAGATGCCCGTTAAAAGCCGCTGTAGTATCAGTTGCTCCTTTGTCTGCCCAACTGTTCTTTTCTCTTTCGTTTACCCCTCACACCCTCCCCCCACCCTATCATCTGCATATAGGCTCACATTTTCCTAGCTGCCATCGTACTGAGGAAGGGTCACCGGACCCGAAGTGTTAACTCTGATTTCTCTATACACGTACCGCCAGACCGAGAACATAGAACGTTACAGCACAGTACAGGCCCTTCGGCCCACGATGTTGTGCCAACCTATTATCCTACAAAGATCAAACTACTCTGCATACCCTACATTTTACTATCCTCCATGTGCCAATCTAAGAGTCACTTAAGTCTCTAAAGTATCTGACTCCACTACCACCGCCAGCAACACATTCCACACGACCCACTGCTCTCTGTGTTAAGGACCTACCTCTGAAATCACCCCTATACGTTCCTCCAATCACCTTAAAATTATGCCCCTTCATAATAATCATCTCTGCCCTGGGAGAAAGTCTCTGACTAACCATTCTGTCTCTGACTCTCAACATCTTGTACACCTCTATCAAGTCACCTCTCATCCTTTGCTCCAATGATAAAAGACCTAGCTCCCTCAACATTTCATCATAAGACCTGCCCTCCGGTCCAGGCAGCATCCTGATAAGTCTCCTCTGCACCCTCTCTAAAGCTTCCATATCCTTCCTGTAATGAGGTGCCCAGAACTGAACACAATATTCCAAGTGTGGCCTAATCAGAGTTTTATCGAGCTGCAGCGTAACCTCACGGCTCTTAAACTCAATTGCCCTGCCAATGAAAGCCAATGAAAGACCTGCTGAGCTTTTCCAGCATCTTCTGTTTTTGTGAGTACAAAACTGAGGTTCTCTCCACAGATGTGGCCACAATCTGCTGAATATTCCCAGTGGTTTCTATTCTTATGTCAGATTACCAGTAGGCATGATATCCTGTTTGTAATTTGCAAAAAAGGAGCGTTTAAACAGTCAGGTAGTGAGGTATAATAATTATGCCAAGTTACACAGCACCAAGAAGTGTTGATATCCAATATATCTACTGTTGCTTGCTAGAGCTGCATACTCCAGATAGTTTAACCTCTGTTTCTTCGCTAAGTGAACCATGATATTTCCATTGGAGTTATTGATGTATTAATAGAAAGACAGCATAGCCACGCTAGATAGAGCACAATGCGTAATTGTATATGTTGTTTCATGAGTAAACACAGCTGCTATGAGGTTGTATAGAATGTTGGTGAGGCTTCTTCTGCAGTACTATGTGCATACCATGTTTAGATGGAGCAGATTTTGTCAGGTGTGTCCAGTAAGGATTTCTGACTCAATATGTAGATAGGCCGACTAGAGGGGAGGCCATATTGGATTTGGTACTTGCATCGAACCAGGCCAGGTGTCAGAGCTCTTGGGTGGGAGAGCATTTCGGTGATAGTGATCACAACTCCCTGACCATTGCTACAGTCATGGAGAGGGATAGGAGCAGACGGTATGGGAAAGTATTTAATTGGGGGAAGGGGAATTACAATGCTATCAGGCAGAAACTGTGGACCATAAAGTGGGAACAGATGTTCTCCAGGAAGTGCAAACCAGAAATGTTGAGATTGTTCAGGGAACAATTGCTACGAATATTGGAGATAATGGGAACGAGTATTGGAGATGCTGGAGAATCCGAGATAATAAAGTGTAGAGCTGGATGAACCCAGCAGGTCAAGCAGCATCTTGGGAGCTCAAAAGCTGACGTTTCGGGCCTAGACCCTTCATCAGGCTCTTGGATAGGCACATGGAGGACAGTAAAATGTAGGGTATGCAGGTTATTTTTGATCTTAGGGTAGGATAATAGGTTTGCAAAACTTTGTGTGCTGTACCGTTCAATGTTCTAAATTCTAGTCGCCCAGTAATAAGAAGGATATTATTTAACTGGACAGGATTCAGAATAGATTTACCAAGATGTTGCTGGGAATGGAGGGTTCAAGTTATGCAAATAAATGGAAAATCTGGAACTCTTTTCCACCGAACCGTAGGAGATTGAGGGGTGACCCTGAAGAGGTTTATAAAAGCATAAGGGCATTGATAAGTGAATGGCAACTGTCTTTTCCCTCGGGTTGGGGACTTGAAAACTAAGGGGCATGCTTCTAATGAGAGAAAAGAAAGATCTGAAAAGGACATGGGGGCAACCTTTTACACAGAGAGTGGCTCATGTGTGGAATGAACTGCCAGAGGAAATTGTGGATGCAGGTACAGTTACAATGTTTAAAAAACATTTGGATAAATTCACGAATTGGAAAGGTTTGAAGGGATTTGGGCCAAGTGGGGGCAGGTAGGGCTAGTTTAGTTTGAGAAGCAAAAATTGAGTAACTATCGGTTGATTAGCCATTGTAGGAAAAGTTTTGGAATCAGTTATCAAAGAAGTAACAGCAGAACATTTGTAAACTCATAATCTCATCAAGCAGAGTCAGCATGGTTTCATGAAAGGAAAATCATATCTGACTAATTTATTAGAGTTTTTTGAGGAAGTCTCAACCAGAGTGGATAAAGAGGAACCAGTAGATATGTTGTATTGGGACATCCAGAAGGTGTTTAACAAGCTCCCTCACAAAAGGTTAAGTCATAAGATAAAAGCTGACAGTGTTGATGATGCAATATTGTTGTGGATACAGAATTGACTCATGGACAGGTAATAGTGAGTGGGGATAAGGAGTTCTTTATCAGGTTGGCTGGTTTACACAGGGATCAGTGCTGGGACAACTGGTGAGTAGCATTTCTGCTCAAAAAAGAAATAAGGATAATCCAGGAAATGATAGACTGCTGAGTCTCACATCAGTGGTTAAGAAGCTATTGGAGAGACCTTTTAGGGATAGGATTTATGCACATTTGCTATAGCATGGCTTAATTAGGGACAGTCAGCATGGCAGGTCATGACTTACGAACTATACTGAATTTTTCAAGCAGTGACAAAGGTGATCAATGAGAGTAGAGCAGTAGATGTTGTTTATATGGATTTTAGTAAAGCTTTCTACACGGTCCCTCATGGTTGGCTCAACCAGAAGATTAAGATGCATGGGATCCACAGTGACTTGGCCACATAGATTCAGAGATGACAACATGTAGAGCTGGATGAATTCAGCAGGCCAAGCAGCATCAGAAGAGCAGGAAAGCTGATGTTTCAAGTCTGGACCCTTCTTCAGAAAAAAATCCACATGGATTCAGAATTGGTTTGCCCATAGAAGACAGAGGGTAGTGGTGGGGGTCAGGCCGGAGGTTTATGACGAGTGGTATTCCATAGGGATCCGTACTGGGAGCCCACCGACTCCCACAGCTACCTAGAATACACCTCCTCCCACCCACCCTCCTGCAAAAATTCCATCCCCTATTCCCAATTCCTCCGCCTCCGCCGCATCTGCTCCCACGATAAGACATTCCACTCCCGCATATCCCAGATGTCCAAGTTCTTTAAGGACCGCAACTTTCCCCCCACGGTGATCGAGAACGCCCTTGACCACGTCTCCCGCATTTCCCGCGACACATCCCTCACACCCCGCCCCCGCCACAACCGCCCCAAGAGGATCCCCCTCGTTCTCACACACCACCCTACCAACCTCCGGATACAACGCATTATCCTCCGACACTTCCGCCATTTACAATCCGACCCCACCACCCAAGACATTTTTCCATCCCCTCCCCTGTCTGCTTTCCGGAGAGACCACTCTCTCCGTGACTCCCTTGTTCGCTCCACACTGCCCTCCAACCCCACCACACCCGGCACCTTCCCCTGCAACCGCAGGAAATGCTACACTTGTCCCCACACCTCCTCCCTCACCCCCATCCCAGGCCCCAAGATGACATTCCACATTAAGCAGAGGTTCACCTGCACATCTGCCAATGTGGTATACTGCATCCACTGTACCCGGTGCGGCCTCCTCTACATTGGGGAAACCAAGCGGAGGCTTGGGGACCGCTTTCCAGAACACCTCCGCTCAGTTCGCAACAAACAACTGCACCTCCCAGTCGCAAACCATTTCCACTCCCCCTCCCATTCTCTTGATGACATGTCCATCATGGGCCTCCTGCACTGCCACAATGATGCCACCCGAAGGTTGCAGGAACAGCAACTCATATTCCGCCTGGGAACCCTGCAGCCATATGGTATCAATGTGGACTTCACCAGTTTCAAAATCTCCCCTTCCCCTACTGCATCCCTAAACCAGCCCAGTTCATCCCCTCCCCCCACTGCACCACACAACCAGCCCAGCTCTTCCCCCCCACCCACTGCATCCCAAAACCAGTCCAACCTGTCTCTGCCTCCCTAACCGGTTCTTCCTCTCACCCATCCCTTCCTCCCACCCCAAGCCGCACCCCCAGCTACCTACTAACCTCATCCCACCTCCTTGACCTGTCCGTCTTCCCTGGACTGACCTATCCCCTCCCTACCTCCCCACCTACACTCTCTCCACCTAACTTCTTTTCTCTCCATCTTCGGTCCGCCTCCCCCTCTCTCCCTATTTATTCCAGTTCCCTCCCCCCATCCCCCTCTCTGATGAAGGGTCTAGGCCCGAAACGTCAGCTTTTGTGCTCCTGAGATGCTGCTGGGCCTGCTGTGTTCATCCAGCCTCACATTTTATTATCTTGGAATCTCCAGCATCTGCAGTTCCCATTATCTCTGATACTAAGGTCAGTGGTGTTGTGGATAGTGACGAAGGATGTTGTAGGTTACAGAGAGACATAGATAAGCTGCAGAGCTGGGCTGAGAGGTGGCAAATGGAGTTTAATGCAGACAAGTGTGAGGTGATGCGCTTTGGTAGGAGTAACCGGAAGGCAAAGTACAGGGCTAATGGTAAGATTCTTAGTAGTGTAGATGAGCAGAGAGATCTCGGTGCCCATGTACACAGATCCTTGAAAGTTGCCACCCAGGTTGACAGGGCTGTTAAGAAGGCATACAGTGTTTTAGCTTTTATTAATAGAGAGATCGAGTTCCAGAACCAAGAGGTTATGGTGAAGCTGCACAAAACTCTGGTGCGGCCGCACTTGGAATATTGTGTACAGAGAGGTTGAATAGATTAGGATTATTTTCATTAGAAAGACGGAGATTGAGGGGGGACCTGATTGAGGTCTACAAAATCATGAGGGGTATAGACAGGGTGGATAGCAAAAAGCTTTTTCCCACAGTGGGGGACTCAATTACGAGGGATCATGAGTTCAAAGTGAGAGGAGGAAAGTTTAAGGGAGATATGCGTGGAAAGTTCTTTACACAGAGGGTGGTGGGTGCCTGGAACGCGTTGCCAGCGGAGGTGGTAGACGCAGACACGTTGGCATCTTTTAAGATATATCTGGACAGGTACATGGATGGGCAGGGAGCAAATGGACATGGACCGTTAGAAAATAGATGACAGGTTTAGACAGAGGAACTTGATCGGCGCAGTCTTGGAGGGACGAAGGGCCTGTTCCTGTGCTGTAGGTTTCTTTGTTTCTTTGTTTCTCTTTGTTTCTGGTCACTGCATTATTAGAAGGATGTGGAAGCTTTGGAAAGGGTGCAGAGGAGATTTACTCGGATGTTGCCTGGTCTGGAGGGAAGGTCTTACGAGGAAAAGCTGAGGGACTTGAGGCTGTTTTCATTAGAGAGAAGAAGGTTGAGAGGTGACTTAATTGAGACATATAAAATAATCAGAGGGTTGGATAGGGTGGATAGGGAGAGCCTTTTTCCTAGGATGGTGACAGCGAGCACGAAGGGGCATAGCTTTAAATTGAGGGGTGAAAGATATAGGACAGATGTCAGAGGTAGTTTCTTTACTCAGAGAGTAGTAAGGGAATGGAACGCTTTGCCTGCAACGGTAGTAGATTCGCCAACTTTAGGTACATTTAAGTCGTCATTGGACAAGCATATGGACGTACGTGGAATAGTGTAGGTTAAATGGGCTTGAGATTGGTATGACAGGTCGGCACAACATCGAGGGCCGAAGGGCCTGTACTGTGCTGTAATGTTCTATGTTCTATGTTCTAAGTGTGAGGTGCTGCACCTTGGGAGATAAAATGTTAAGGAAAAGTATACAGTTAATGGCAGGACTGTGTACAGCATTGATGTATCGAGGGATCTTGGGGTTCAAGTCCGTAGCTCCCTGAAATTAGCCACACAAGTAGATAGGGTGGTAAAGAAGGCGTATAGGATGCTTGCTTTTATTGGTCGGGGAATTGCGCCAGGTTGTCATATAAGACTTTAGTTAGGCCACATTTAGAATATTGTGTTCAATTATGATCATCACATTACAGGAAGGATGTGGAGACTTTGGAGAGGGTGCAGAAGAGGTTTACCAGGAAACTGCCTGGATTAGAGGGTCTGAATAATAAGGACAGGCTAGAAAAACTCATGTTGGAGACAGAAAGGACTGCAGATGCTAGAAGCTAGAGTCAGTACATGTGGAGCTGGAAATACACATTAGGTCAAACAACTTCCAAGAAGCAGGAAAGCCAACGTTTTGGTTTGGAAATGTCCTGAAGAAGGGTTCTGATCCGAAACACTGACTTACCTGCTCCTCGAACGCTGACTGACCTGCTGTGCTTTTCCAGCTCCACATTTAAAAACTCGAGTTGGTTTTTTCTTGAGTGATGGAGGCTGAGGAGAAACTTAATAGAAGTCTATAAAATTGAGTCATGGATAGACAGGGTTGACGATCAGAATCTTTTTCCAGAGTTGAAATGTCTAATACGAGTGGACATGCATTTAAGGTAAGTTGGGAATAGTTCAAAGGAGACCTGAGGAGCAAATTTTTTTACACAGAGTGGTATGAGTCTGGAATGCACTGCCAGGGACTTTTGGACAAGCAGATGAACATGTAAGGAATGGAGGGATATGGACCAAAGGCAGGCAGAAGAGATTAGCCTGCAACTCATATTCCGCCTGGGAACCCTGCAGCCATATGGTATCAATGTGGACTTCACCAGTTTCAAAATCTCCCCTTCCCCCACTGCATCCCTAAACCAGCCCAGTTCATCCCCTCCCCCCACTGCACCACACAACCAGCCCAGCTCTTCCCCCCCACCCACTGCATCCCAAAACCAGTCCAACCTGTCTCTGCCTCCCTAACCGGTTCTTCCTCTCACCCATCCCTTCCTCCCACCCCAAGCCGCACCCCCAGCTACCTACTAACCTCATCCCACCTCCTTGACCTGTCCGTCTTCCCTGGACTGACCTATCCCCTCCCTACCTCCCCACCTACACCCTCTCCACCTATCTTCTTTACTCTCCATCTTCGGTCCGCCTCCCCCTCTCTCCCTATTTATTCCGGTTCCCTCCCCCCATCCCCCTCTCTGATGAAGGGTCTAGGCCCGAAACGTCAGCTTTTGTGCTCCTGAGATGCTGCTTGGCCTGCTGTGTTCATCCAGCCTCACATTTCATTATCTTGGAATCTCCAGCATCTGCAGTTCCCATTATCTCAGAGATTAGCCTGGCTTGGGATCGATCTGGCAGATCATGTTTGGCACAACATTGTGGGCTGAAGGGCCCGTTCTTGTAGTATACTGGTCAATATTCTATGTTGTAACTGTTTACGATATTTATTAGTGATTTGGAGGAAGGAAGTGTATATTTTGGAGCCACAATTGCAGACGACACAAATAGGTGGAAAGGCAGGTTCGGAGCAGGATACAAATAGTTTGCAGAGAGACATTCATAGATTAAATAAGTTGAAAAAATGTTGGCAAATGGAGTAAGATGTTTGAAAATTTGACGTTGTTTATTTTGTAAAGGTGAAGGATAGAGCATGATCCTATTGAATAATGGAGCTGGCTGGAGGGCCTAAACAGTCTACTCCTGTTCCTATTTCTTGTGGATTTTTTCATCAATCTAGTCTCCTGGTTAGAATTTAACAAGTTTCTACAAGAACCCCCTCATTTTTCTGAGCTCCGGTGAATGTAGTCCAACTGATCCAGTTTTTCTTTGCACGCCAGTCCTGACATCCCAGTAATCAGTCTGGTAAATCCTTTGCTGCATCACCCGAACATCATTCCCCAGAAAAGGAGACCAAAACTGCACACAATACTCCAGGTGTGGTCTCACCAAGACCCTGTATGGTTGCTGCAAGACATCCCTGCTCCTGTACTCAAAACCTCTCGCAATGAAGCCCATTTTAACATTTGGCTACTTCACCGCCTACTACACCTGCATATTTACATTCAGTGACTTCCACAAGGACACCCGGGTCCCACTGCACACTCCGCTCTCCCAATTTACAGCCATTCAGGTAATAATCGGCCTTCCTGCTTTTGCTCCTGGACTGGGTAACCTCACATTCATCCACATTACACTGCATTTACCATTTCTTAAAAATTCATTCGAAGGACAGGGGTGTTGCTGGCTAGGCCAGCATTTATTGCCAAAAGGGGACTTAAGTGTCAACCGCATTGCTGTGGGCCTGCAGTCACATGTAGGCCAGATTGGCTAAGGATGGCAGTTTGCTTCCCTAAAGGACATTAGTGATCCATTATTTGACGACGTTCTCAGCTTGTTCAAATCAAAAGAAGCATTCTCCTCAAAGTTCTTCCTAAACAAGTTCAGCAGATAATAGGGAAGAGAAATATAATAGTGACCTCTATTTCAAAGGGAATGGAATGTTAAAAACAGGGAAATCTTGCCATAAATGTACAAGCTATGGTTTAGAATAGTGTGAAACAGCTTTGGGGCCCTCATTACAGGAAAGATGTACTGAAACTGGAAGCAAGGATCAGTACCTGAGCACAAGATGTTTTTATTTTTTGTGAAGAAGCGTCCAGACCCGAAACGTTAGCCTTCCTGCTCCTCTGATGCTGCTTGGCTTGCTGTGTTCATCCACCTCAACACCTTGTTATCTCAGATTTTTTTATTTTAGTTTTTCATTTGTGGGACGTGGGCGTAACTGACTGGCCAGCATTTCTTGCCCATCCCTAGATACCCTTGGGAAGGTAATATGAACTGCCTTCTTGAACCACTGCAGTCCCCCTGCTGTAGGTTGACCCACAGAGCACTGAGGGAGGGAATTCGAGGATTTTGACTCAGTGACAATGAAGGAACAGCGATATATTTCGAGGTCAGGATGGTGAGTGTCTTGTAGGGGAACTTGTGGGATGTGGTGTTCTCTTGTATCTGCTGCCCTTGTCCTTCTGGATGAAAGTGGTTGTCAGTTTGGAAGGTGCTGTGTGAGGATCTTTGGTGAATTTCTGCAGTGCATCTTGCAGATGGCCTAGTGGTATTATCACTGGACTGTTAATCCAGAGACTCAGGTAATGTTCTGGGGACCTGGATTTGAATCCCACCAGGGCAAATGGTGAAATTTGAATTCGATAAGATACTGAATGATGACCGTGAATCAAACTGCCATCCTTACCTGGTCTGGCCTACATATGACTCCAGACCCACAGCAATATAGTTGACTCTTACATGCCCTCTGGGCAGTTAGGGATGGACAATAAATGCTGCCTAGCCAGCAAAGCCCTAATCCCATGAATGAATAAAGGAAAAAGAAGATAATACACATTGCTGTTACTGAGTGTCGGTGGTGCAGGGACTGGATGTTTGTGGATGTGGTGCAAACCAAGCGGCTGCTTTGTCCTGGATGGTGTTTAGCTTCTTAAGTGTTGTTGGGGCTGCACCCATCCAGGCAAGTGGGGAATGTTCCATCACACTCCTGACTTGTGCCTTGAAGATGGTGGACAGGTTTTGGGGAGTCAGGAGATGAGATACTCACTGTAGTATTCCTAGCTTCTAGCCTGCTCTCGTAGCCACTGTATTAATGTGGTGAGTCCAGTTGAGTTTCTGGTCAATGATAACCCCCAGGATGTTGATAGTGGGGGATTCAGTGATGGTAACACCATTGAATGTCAAGGGGTGGTGTTTTGATTGTCTCTTATTCATGATGGGCATGGCCTGGCATTTGTGTGGCACGAATATAACTTGCCATTTGTCAGCCCAAGCCTGGATATTGTCTGGATCTTGTTGCATTTGAAGACGACTGCTTCAGTATCTGAGGATTTGCAAATGGTGCCAAACATTGTGCAATCCGGCGAACACCCCCACTTCCGACCTTACAATAGATTGAAGGTCATTGATGAAGCAGCTGAAGATGTTTGGGCCGAGGACACTACCCTGAGGAACTCCTGCAGAGATGTCCTGGAGCTGAGATGATTGACCTTCAACAACCACAACCATCTTCCTATGTGTCAGGTCTGACTCCAACCACCGGAGAGTTTGGCCCCTAATACCCATTGATTCCAGTTTTGCTCAGGCTCCTTGATGGCACACTCGGTCGAATGCAGTCTTGATGTCAAGGGCTGTCACTCTCACCTCATCTCTGCAGTTTAGCTCTTTTGTCCATGTTTGAACCAAGGCTGTAATGAGGTCAGGAGCTGGGTGCCCCTGGCAGAACCCAAACTGCGCGTCACTGAGCAGGTTAATAAAATGTGAGCTGCCTCCCTAACCTGTTCTTCCTCTCATCTCCACCTAGAGATAATGGGAACTGCAGATGCTGGAGAATCCAAGATAACAAAGTGTGAAGCTGGATGAACACAGCAGGCCAAGCAGCATCTCAGGAGCACAAAAGCTGACGTTTCGGGCCTAGACCCTTCATCAGAGAGGGGGATGGGGTGAGGGTTCTGGAATAAATAGGGAGAGAGGGGGAGGCGGACCGAAGATGGAGAGAAAAGAAGATAGGTGGAGAGGAGAGTATGGGTGGGGAGGTAGGGAGGTGATAGGTCAGTCCAGGGAAGACGGACAGGTCAAGCAGGTGGGATGAGGATAGTAGGTAGGAGATGGAGGTGCGGCTTGGGGTGGGAGGAAGGGATGGGTGAGAGGAAGAACACGTTAGAGAGGCAGAGACAGGTTGGACTGGTTGTGTGGTGCAGTGGGTGGAGGGGACGAACTGGGCTGGTTTAGGGATGCGGTGGGGGAAGGGGAGATTTTGAAGCTGGTGAAGTCCACATTGATACCATTGGGCTGCAGGGTTCCCAAGCGGAATATGAGTTGCTGTTCCTGCAACCTTCGAGTGCCATCATTGTGGCACTGTAGGAGGCCTCCGCTCGGTTCACAATAAACAACTGCACCTCCCAGTCACAAACCTTTTCCACTCCCCCTCCCATTCTCTTGATGACATGTCCATTATGGGCCTCCTGCAGTGCCACAATGATGCCACCCGAAGGTTGCAGGAACAGCAACTCATATTCCGATTGGGAACCCTGCAGCCCAATGGTATCAATGTGGACTTCACCAGTTTCAAAACCTTCCCTTCCCCCACCGCATCCCAAAACCAGCCCAGTTCGTCCCCTCCCCCCACTTCACCACACAACCAGCCCAGCTCTTCCCCTCCACCCACTGCATCCCAAAACCAGCCCAGCCTGTCTCTGCCTCCCTAACCTGTTCTTCCTCTCACCCATCCCTTCCTCCCACCTCAGGCCGCAGCTCCATCTCCTACCTACTAACCTCATCCCACCTCCTTGACCCCTCCGTCTTCCCTGAACTGACCTATTCCCTCCCCACCTCCCCACCTATACTCTCTCCACCTATCTTCTTTTCTCTCCATCTTCAGTCCGCCTCCCCCTCTCTCCCTATTTATTCCAGTTCCCTCCCCCCATCCCCATCTCTGATGAAGGGTCTAGGCCCGAAACGTCAGCTTTTGTGCTCCTAAGATGCTGCTGGGCCTGCTGTGTTCATCCAGCCTCACATTTTATTATCTTGGATTCTCCAGCATCTGCAGTTCCCAATGTCACTGAGCAGGTTATTGCTGAGTAGGTGCTGCCTGATAGCCCTGTTACTGACACCTTCCATCACTTTACTGATGATCGAGAGGAGACTGATGGGGTGGTAATGGCTGGGTTGGATTTGTCCTGCTTTTTGTGTCCAAGACATACCTGGGTAATTTCGTACATTGTCAGGTAGATCCCAGTGTTGTAACTAGAATGAAGAACAAAGAAAATTACAGCACAGGAACAGGCCCTTCAGCTCTCCAGGCCTGCGCTGATCCAGATGCTGTATCTCAACCTGTTGCCTATTTATCCTAGGTTGCTCCAGGAAGCGAGAAAGGAGATTGCTAAGCTGCTGGCAAAGACTTTTGCTTCCTCACTCTCCACGGGAGTCGTACCGGAAGATTGGAGGGAGGCAGATGTTGTTCCTCGTTTCAAGAAAGGGAATAGAGAAATCCCTGGAAATTACAGACCAGTCAGTCTTACGTCTGTGGTCAGCAAGGTTTTGGAAAGAATTCTGAGGGATAGGATTTATGACTATTTGGAAAAGCATAGCGTGATGAAAGGGAGTCAACATGGCTTAGTGAGGGGCAGGTCATGCCTCACAAATCTTACTGAGTTCTTTGAGGAAGTCATGAGACAGGTTGACGAGTGTTGAGCAGTGGATGTGGTGTACATGGACTTGAGCAAGGCATTTGATAAGGTTCCCCACGGCAGGCTCAGTCATAAAGTCAGGAGGTATGGGATACAGGGTGATTTGGCTGTCTGGATTCAGAATTGGTTGGCTGACAGGAGGCAGAGAGTGGTTGTAGATGGTAAGTATTCTGCCTGGAGGTCATTGCTGAGTGGTGTCCCGCAGGGCTCTGTTCTTGGGCCTCTCTCTTTGTAGTTTTTATAAATGACTTCGATGAGGAGGTTGAGGGGTGGGTTAGTATGTTTGCTGATGACACAGAGGTTGGAGGTGCCGTTGATAGTATCGAGGGCTATTGCAGGCTTCAGCGAGACATTGACAGAATGCAGAGCTGGGCTGAGAAATGGCAGATGGAGTTCAACCTGGATAAATGCGAAGTGACACATTTTGGAAGGTCGAACTTAAATGCTGAATATAGGATTAAAGGCAGGATTCTCGGCATTGTGGAGGAACAACGGGATCTTGGTGTTCAAGTGCATAGCTCCCTCAAAGTTGCCACCCAGGTGGATAAGGTTGTTCAGAAAGCATATGGTGTTTTGGCTTTCATTAACAGGGGGATCGAGTTTAAGAGCCACGAGGTTATGCTGCAGCTCTACAAAACCCTGGTGAGACCACACTTTGAATATTGTTTCCAGTTCTGGTCGCCCTATATGGGAAAGATGTGGAGGCTTTGGAGAGGGTGCAAAGGAGGCTTATCAGGATGTTGCCTGGACTGGAGGGCTTGTCTTACGAGGAGAGGTTGACTGAGCTAGGACTTTTCTGTCTGGAGAGCAAGATGAAGAGAGGTGACCTGATCGAGGTGTACAAGGTAATGAGAGGCATGGATAGAGTCGATAGCCAGAGACTTTTCCCCAGGGCAGGATTAACTGCCACGAGGGGTCATTGTTTTAAGGTGTTAGGAGGAAGGTATAGAGGAGACATCAGAGGGAGGTTCTTCACCCAGAGAGTTGTGCGCGCATGGAATAGTTTACCAGTGGTAGTCGCGGAAGCAGAGTCATTAGTGACATTTAAGCGACTGCCGGACATGCACATGGACAGCCGTGAATTGAGGGGAATGTAGGTTAGGTTATTTTATTTTTGGATTAGGATTATTCCACGGCACAACATCGTGGGCAGAAGGGCCTGTACTAAGCTGTACTTTTCTATGTTCTATGTTCTATGTTCCAAGGGTCTGTAACCCTTTGCTCCCTGCCCATCCATGTACCTGTCCAGATACATCTTAAAAGACACTATCGTGCCTGTGTCTACCACCTCCGCTGGCAATGCGTTCCAGGCACCCACCACCCTCTGTGTAAAGAACTTTCCACACATATCTCCCTTAAACGTTTCCCCTCTCACCTTGAAATCATGACCCCTAGTAATTGAGTCCCCTAATCGGGGAAAACATTTCTTCCTATCCGCCCTGTCTATACGTCTCATGATTTTGTACACCTTAATCAGGTCCCCCCTCAACCTCTGTCTTTCTAATGAAAATAATCCTAATCCACTCAACCTCTCTTCATAGCTAGCACCCTCCATATCAGGCAACATCCTGGTGAACCTCCTCTGCACCCTCTCCAAGGCATCCACATCCTTTTGGGAATGTGGCGACCAGAACTGTATGCAGTACTCCAAATGTGGCCGAACCAAAGTCCTATACAACTGTAACATGACCTGCCACCTCTTGTACTCAATACCCCGCCCAATGAAGGAAAGCATGCCATATGCCTTCTTGACCACCCTATTGACCTGCGTTGTCACCTTCAGGGAACAATGGACCTGAACACCAGATCTCTCTGTGCATCAATTTTCCCCAGGACTTTTCTGTTTACGGTATAGTTTGCTCTTGAATTGGATCTTCCAAAATGCATCACGTCACATTTGCCTGGATTGAACTCCATCTGCCATTTTTCCTCCCAACTCTCTGATCTATTTATATTCTGCTGCATTCTCTGACAGTCCCCTTCACTATCTGCTTTTCCACCAATCTTAGTGTCATCTGCAAACTTGCTGATCAGACCATCTACACCTTCCTCCAGATCATTTACATATATCACAAACAACAGTGGTCCCAGCACAGATCCCTGTGGAACACCACTGGTCACAGTTCTCCATTTTGAGAAACTCCTTTCCACTACAACTCTCTGTCTCCTGTTACCCAGGCAGTTCTCTATCTATCTGGCTAGCACACCCTGGTCCCAATGCAACTTCACTTTCTCCATCAGCCTGCCATGGGGAACCTATCAAGCGCTTCACTGAAGTCCATGTATATAACATCTACAGCCCTTCCGTCATTTATCAACCTTGTCACTTCCTCAAAGAATTCTATCAAGTTGGTAAGACATGACCTTCCCTGCACAGAACCAGGCTGCCTATCACTAATAAACCCATTTTCTTCCAAATGTAAATAGATCCTATCCCTAAGTATCTTCTCCAGCAGCTTCCCTACCACTGACATCAGGCTCACCCGTCCATAATTACCTGGGTTATCCTTGCTACCCTCCTTAAACAAGGGGACAACATTAGCAATTCTCCAGTCCTCCAGGACATCTCCTGTGCTCAAGGATGCTGCAAAGATACCTGTTAAGGCCCCAGCTATTTCCTCTCTCACTTCCCTCAGTAATCTGGGATAGATCCCATCCGGATCTGGGAACTTGTCTACCTTAATGCCTTTTGGAATACCCAACACTTGCCCCCCTACTTATCCCGACTTGACCTAGAGTAATCAAACATCTATCCCCAACCTCAACATCCGTCAATTCCCTCTCCTCAGTGAATACCGACGCAAAGTACTCATTAAGAATCTTACTCATTTTCTCTGACTCCTCACGTAACTTCACTTCTTTGTCCTTGAGTGGGCCAACCCTTTGTCTAATTACCCTCCTGCTCCTTATGTATGAATAAAAGGCTTTGGGATTTTCCTCAACCCTGTTTGCTAAAGATATTTCATGGCCCCTTTTTGCCCTCTTAATTCCTCATTTCAGATTGATCCTCCTTTCCCGATATTCTTCCAAAGCTTGGTCTGTTTTCATTTTCCTGGACCTTATGTATGCTTCCGTTTTCCTCTTTGCTGACAATTTCACCTGTCATCCATGGTTCCCTAATCTTGCCCTTTCTATCCCTCATTTTCACAGGGATGTGGATTTACCCTCAAAAGCTGCTCCCAATCCACATTCCCCAGCTCCTGCCGAATTTTGCTATAGTTGGCCTTCCCCCCCATTTAGTGCTCTTCCTTTAGGACCACTCTCATCTTTGTCCATCAGTATTCTTAAACTTACGGGAGTGTGATCACTATTCCCAAGGTAATCCCCTAGTAAAACTTCAACCACCTGGCCGGGCTCCTTCCCCAACACCAGGTCCAGTACGGTCCCTTCCTGAGTTGGACTATTTACATACTGCTCTAGAAAACCCTCCTGGATGCTCCTTACAAATTCTGCTGATGACTAAGAAATTGACTGCAATCATTTTTCTCCACAGCTGCAGAAAGCCTACTGTGAACTTAACAAGCGCATTACTGAACATGACAAGTGTGTGCGTAAAAACATGAGTAAAACAGACATCACACTACAGGTGAGTCGAGGATTTGGGAAGAATGAGTCTCAATGTTCTGTTTCCCCTTTGCCCTCTCTTTCTCCCTCACAGTATTTTCCTTTTTCTCTCTCTCTCTCACTGCCTGTCTATCTCTCGCTTGCTCTCTCTCTCTGTCAATTACTGAGCGAGTATCTAATGGCTACAGCATACAAGCAATCGGCCAAATTTTCTCAGAGATAGTAGGAACTGCAGATGCTGGAGAATCTGAGGTAACAGGGTGTGAAGCTGGATGAACACAGCAGGCCAAGCAGCATCAGAGGAGCAGGAAAGCTGACGTTTCTGGTCTGGACCCTTCTTCAGAAATGGGGGAGGGGAAAGGGGCTCTGAAATAAATAGAGAAGGGGGGAGGCAGTGATAGAAGATAGATAATGGAGAAGATAGGTGGAGAAAAGACAGACTGGTCAAGGAGGTGGAGAGTTGGGATGGGAATTGGTCAGTGAGGAGGGAGGAGCAGACAGGCAGAAGAAAAGACGGACAGATCAAGAGGCGGGAATGAGAGGGGGGGGCTGGTCTTCAGATGAGTTCGGGGAAGGGGATATTTTGAAGCTTGTGAAGTCCACATTGATACCCTTGGGCTGCCGGGTTCCCAAGCGAAATATGAGATGCTGTTCCTGCAGCCTTCAGATGGCATCGTTGTGGCACTGGAGGAGGCCCAGGATGGACACATTATCCAGGGAGTGGGAGGGGGCGTTGAAATGGTTCGCAACTGGGAGGTGTTGTCGTTTGTCGCAAACCGAGCGGAGGTGTCCATGAAGCTATCTCCAAGCCTCTGCAGGGTCTCCCCGATGTAGAGGTGGCCACTTTGGGAACAGCGGATATATACCACATTAACAGATGTGTAGGTGAACATCTGTTTAATGTGGAAGGTTTTCTTGGGGCCTGGGATGGAGGTAAGTGGAAAGGTGTGGGGGCAGGTGTAGCACCTTCTGTGGTTGCAGGGAAAGGTGCCGGGGATGGCGGGACTAATGGACAATATAAAGGGAAGGAGGGAGTCGTGGAGAGAGCAGTCCCTCTGGATGTCAGGTAAGGGTGGAGAGGGAAATATATTCTTCATAAACACCTGCCGACACTCCACCTACCTTACCTCCATCCAGGTGAGACAGAGCTTCACCTAGTCTACTGCATGTGGTGCTCCTGATGTGCTCTTCTCTACATCTGTGAGACCAAATGTAGACTAGATGACTGTTTCACCGAGCATCTTTGCCTGGCCTAATCTCCCGGTCACGCCCATTTCAACTTCCTGCCCCCACTCCCCCTCCAACACATCTGTCCTCGGCCCCCTCCAGTGTCCTAGCAACTCAGAACAAAAATTTGAAGAACAACACCTTATCTCCCACCTGGACACCCCACAGTCTGGAGGACTCAACATTGAGTTCTCCAATTTCAAATAACCTTCCAACCCATCCCCGGCTCCCCTTCCAGCCCCACCTCCTCCCTTCCAGCTACCAACCAGATTTGTCCCTACAGTTGACCAACCAGGTTGTACTACTGCCAGAGTCCACCTATCACCTCAATTCCGCTCAAACATCCCCTCTTTATCTGCAGCTCTCCCAGCCCCACATTCAGTCCTGAAGAAGAGTAATAACCAAAACGTTGATTTCTTTCTTCCAGATGCTGCCTGGCTTGCTGTGTTCTTCCAGCCTCCTGTTTGACTACCTTGCATTCCAGCATCTGCAGTTTTTTGGTCTCGCATAGATTATAAATTCCCTGATTGGAACTGTTAATCTGGTCCAATCAGGGAGCCCTGGTGGATAGATAAAAAGAGGAGTGATAGAGATTCTGACACTCAATGTACTTCTCACATGTGAACAATGAGTGGTTTGGTAATGGGATGTCGGCCTCTGCAGCGCTATTTCAGTGGCGATGAAAGTAAAGCATTTTCCTGAGGAAACCTGCTCGCAACGGTTGTCTTTGAGTTGGGGTAAGCATTTCTTGCATCATTCCATTATTCAGGAAGCTTGCCTTGTTTGACCCTGCCATTGAAGACTGGGCCCACAATGTAGAAAGAATGTGTTATTTTCACTAGGACAGTTGAAAAGTAACGAATAATTCTGCTGTGATAATGGGAACTGCAGATGCTGGAGAATTCAAGACAGCAAAGTGTGGAGCTGGATGAACACAGCAGGCCAAGCAGCATCTCAGGAGCACAAAATCTGACGTTTCGGGCCTAGACCCTTCATCAGAGAGGGGGATGGGGTGGGGGTTCTGGAATAAATAGGGAGAGAGGGGGAGGCAGACCGAAGATGGAGAGCAAAGAAGATAGGTGGAGAGGAGAGTATAGGTGAGGAGGTAGGGAGAGGATAGGTCCATCCAGGGAAGATGGACAGGTCAAGGAGGCGGGATGAGGTGGTAGGTAGGAAATGGAGGTACGGCTTGAGGTGGGAGGAAGGGATGGGTGAGAGGAAGAACAGGTTAGGGAGGCAGAGACAGGCTGGGCTGGTTTTGTGATGCAGTGGGTGGAGGGGAGGAGCTGGGCTGGTTGTGTGGTGCAGTGGGGGGAGGGGATGAACTGGGCTGGTTTTGGGATGCGGTGGGGGGAGGGGAGATTTTGAAGCTGGTGAAGTCCACATTGATACCATTAGGCTGCAGGGTTCCCAAGTGGAATATGAGTTGCTGTTCCTGCAACCTTCGGGTGGCATCATTGTGGCACTGCAGGAGGCCCATGATGGACATGCCATCTAAAGAATGGGAGGGGGAGTTGACATGGTTCGCGACTGGGAGGTGCAGTTGTTTGTTGCAAACCGAGCAGAGGTGTTCTGCAAAACGGCCCCCAAGCCTCCGCTTGGTTTCCCCAATGTGCAATGGATACAGTATACCACATTGGCAGATGTGGAGGTGAACCTCTGCTTAATGTGGAATGTCATCTTGGGGCCTGGGATAGGGGTGAGGGAGGAGGTGTGGGGGCAAGTGTAGCACTTCCTGCGGTTGCAGGGGAAGGTGCCGGGTGTGGTGGGGTTGGAGGGGAGTGTGGAGCGGACAAGGGAGTCATGGAGAGAGTGGTCTCTCCGGAAAGCAGACAGGGGTGGGGATGGAAAAATATCTTGGGTGGTGGGGTCGGATTGTAAATGGCGGAAGTGTCGGAGGATGATGCGTTGTATCCGGAGGTTGGTGGGGTGGTATGCGAGAACGAGGGTGATCCACTGGGGGCGGTTGTGGTGGGGACGGGGTGTGAGGGATGTGTTGCGGTATTCTGCTGACTGCTAGAACCTGCAGATTTTTCCATTCTTAGAAGTCTAACCTTTCCCTAAGGCACCAGATACTAAACCATTTTAAGAGTTCATAGATTTAGTTAAGGAATATTACAACCCTAAATATCCTTTAATTCTGGGTTTATACCTTAACGAGATACTGAGAGTTTGTACATGTGGTTTGTATGTGCGATTAATGTAATAACCATTCAAAAGCTTTGCCAAACGGTCAAAACTTTCTTCATGCATCCAAGCCAGCAAGCCAGCTGCCAGTGTGCGAATTTGAGACAGCAAAAGAATCCTACTATGGGATAATTCATAGGCTGGTATGCAGGAGAGTGCATAGTCTGGAAATCTACCTACATCTGGGTTGGAACAGTTAAATTGCTCAGCAACATCCAAATCAGAACGATTTAAAATAAACATACGGTCAACTGGTTATCCAGTTCTAGTGGAGGTTGACACTGCAGATTGCTAAAAGGGAGAGGCGATGGCCTAGTGGTATTATCACTGGATGGTTAATCCAGAGACCCAGACAATATTCTGGGGACCTGAGTTTGAATCCTGCCATTGGCAGATGGTAGAATTTGAATTCAACAAAATATCTGGAATTAAGAATCTACTGTTGACCTTGATAACAAAGTGTGGAGCTGGATGAACACAGCAGGCCAAGCAGCATCTCAGGAGCACAAAAGCTGACGTTTCGGGCCTAGACCCTTCATCAGAGACCTCGGGTTCTCGGATTCTCCAGCATCTGCAGTTCCCATTATTACTGATGAACTTGAACCCATTGTCTTTTGTTGTAAAAACCCATCTGGTTCACTAATGTCCTTCAGGGAAGGAAACTGCCATCCTTACCTGATGTGACCTACATGTGACTCCAGATCCACAGCAATGTTGTCGACTCTTAACTGGGCTATTCAGGATGGGCAATAAATGCTGACCTTGCCGGAGAACCAACTTCCCAAGAACGAATAAAGAAGAAAATCATTACCACCTGAATGGCTGTAAATTGGGAGAGGGGTGTGTGCAGTGGGACCTGGGTGTCCTTGTGCACCAGTTGCTGAAGGTAAGCATGCAGGTGCAGCAGGTGGTAGAGAAGGCAAATGGTATGTTGGCCTTCATTGCGAGAAGTTTCAGGTACAGGAGCAGGGATGTGTTGTTGCAGTTATACAGGGCCTTGGTGAGACCACACCTGGAATAGCGTGTGCAGTTTTGGGCTCCTTTTCTGGGGAAGGCTGCTCTTGCTCTCGAGGGAGTGCAACAAATGTTTACCAGGCTGATTCCAGGGATGGTGGGTGTGATGTGTGCGGAAAGACTGATGAGGTTGGGATTATTTTCACTGGAGTTCAGATAAATGAGGGGGGATCACCGGAAGTAACTGATGCAAAAACATTAAATCTATTCAAGAGGCGACTAGATATACACATGGGGTGAACGGGATCAAAGGTTATGGGGAGAAAGCAAGATTAGGTTATTGAGTTGGACTAACAGCCATGATTGTGATGAATGGTGGAGCAGGCATGAAGGGCCAAATGGCCTCTTCCTGCTCCTATCCTTTATGTTTCTATGTAAAAGTTGGTGGAGAGATAGGTAAATGTAGCAGGGAGGCTGCACGAGGGCTTAGGTAGCCTAGGAAATTATGCAGATTTTTGGAAAGTATGAGGTTATGCATTTTGGTAGAAAGAATAGAGGCACAGACTATTTTTAAATGGGAAAGACTTTGGACATCTGAAGCTATTTTTCCGAGAGCATTGGGGGCTGAGGGTGATCTTACAGAAGTTTATAAAATTATGAGGGGCATGGCTAGGGTAAATAGCCAAGGTCTTTTCCCCAGAGTAGCGAAGTCCAAACTGGAGGGTATAGGTGTACAGTGAGAAGGGAAAATCTTAAAAGGGACCCAAGGGGCAACTTTTTCATGCAGAGTGGTGCGTGTATGGAATGAGTTGCCAGAGAAAGTGTTGGAGAGTGGTACAGTTGCAACATTTGTACTGCATTCAAAAGAGTACATGAATGGGAAGTGTTGAGAGGGATATGGGCCAAATGCTAGCAACTGGGACTAGATTAATTTAAGACATGTGGTAGGCATAGATAAGTTGGACCAAAGGGTCTGTTTCCATGCTGGACACCTCAATGAGTCTATGACTCTAAGTACAAAGGGATTTGGGAGTCCTAGTTCAGGATTCTGTAAAGGCTTACATGCAGGTTCAGTTGGCAGGTAGGGAAATGCAATATGAGCATTAATTTCAAGAGGGCTAGAATACAGGAGCAGAGATGTACTGCAGAGGCTGCATCAGGCTCTGATCAGTCTACATTTGGAATAGTTTGAGCAGTTTTGGGCCCCATACCTTAGGAAGGACATGCTGACATTGGAGAGGATCCAGAGAATGTTTACAAGAATGATTCTGGGGATGAAGGACTTGCCATATGAGTGTTTGAGCACTCTGTGCCTGTGCTCCAAGTTTAGGAGGATGAGGGGAATCTTATTGAGTTGTCAGATAGAGTGGACATGGAGAAACTGTTTCCACTAGTAGGAATGAATAGGACCTGGGGAGAAAAACAGAAGTTGCTGGAAAAGTTCAGCAGGTCTGGCAGTATCCGTGGAAAGAAATCAGAGCTAACATTTCGGGTCTGGTGACCCTTCCTCAGAACTGATGGTGGCTGGGAAAATGTTGGTTTATATGCGGAAGATAGGGTGGGGGAATGGGTAAGGAGTAAATGGTAAGTGGGGTTCTATCCCAAAGAGAAAGAAGAACAGTTGGACAGACAAAGGAATAGGTAAGCAGTGGGGAGAGGTGATGTCCTGCTGGTGTTATCACTGGACTATTAATCCAGAGACCTAGCTAATGTTCTGGGGACTCGAGTTCGAATCCTGCCATGGAATTTGAATTCAGTTAAAAATGTCTGGAGTTAAGAGTCTAATGATGACCATGAATCCATTGTCGATTGTTGGGGAAAAAACCCATCTGGTTCACCAATGTCCTTCAGGGAAGGAACCTGCCATTCTGGCCTGCATGTGACTCCTGCCCCACAGCAATGTGATTGACTGTACCCTCTGGAAAATCAGGCATGGGCGATAAAAGCTGCCTAGCCAGCAACATCCTCATTCCATGAATGAAGAAAGGAAAAAAGTAACAATCTGGCGAGGAGTGTGAATATTAATGGAGACTGTTAGTGGCTAACAACAGGTTGTGTGTAGTTTTTTTTTAACTCATTTGTGGAATGTGGGAATCACTGGCTGGGCCCAGCATTTCTTGCCCCTCCCTGATTACCGTTGAGAATGTAGTGGTGAGCTGCCTTCTTGAACTGCTGCGTTCCTCCTGCTGTGGGAATTCCAGGACTTTGAAACCAGCGACAGTGAAGGAACGACGATCTATTTCCAAGTCAGGATGGTGGGGAACTTGGAGGGGATGGTGTTCCCATATGTCAGCTGCCCTTGTCATTCTAAATGGAAGTGGTTGTGGGTTTGGAATGTGCTGCCTGAATGTATATCCTGTAGATAGTACACACTGCTGTGACTGACTGTCGGTGGCGGAGGGTGTGAATGTTTGTGGATGTGGTGCGAATCAAGCAGCTGCTTTGTCCTGGATGGTGTCAAGCTTCTTGAGTGTTGTTGGGGCTACACCCATCCAGGCAAGTGGGGAGTATTTCATCACACTCCTGCCTTGTGCCTTGTAGATGGTGGACAGGCCTTGGGGAGTCAGGAGGTGAGTTACTCGCTGTCATATTCCCAGCTTCCGGCCTGCTGCTATAGCCACTCATGTTAATGTAGTGAGTCCAGTAGAATTTCTGGTCAATGATAACCGTCAGAATGTTGATAGTGGAGGATTCAGTGATGGTAACACCATTTAATGCCAAGGGATGGTGATTAGATTGTCTCTTGTTGTGATGCATAGCCTGGCATTTGTGTCGCATGAATGTCACTTGCCATCCAGCAGCCCAAGTTCTGATGAAGGGTCTAGGCCCGAAACATCAGCTTTTGTGCTCCTGAGATGCTGCTGGGCCTGCTGTGTTCATCCAGCTCCACACTTTGTTACCTGTGTTATCACATAGTCTGCCATCTTTTTAGCCACTGACAGTCTCCATTAACAGATATTTATTTCCCAGCCAGATTATTATTCACTCCCTTGTCTGTCCAACTGTTCTTCTGCCTCTTTTGGCTCGATTCCCATCTATCGTTTACTCCTTGCTCCCTCCCCCGACCCCATCATCTGCACGTAAACTGACATTTTCTTAGCTGCCATCAGGTCTGAGGAAGGATCCCTTGACCTGAAACACTAACTCTGATTTCTGTCAACAGATACTGCCAAACTGCTGAGTTTTTTCAGCAATTTCTGTTTTTGGTTCTGATTTACAACATCAGCAGCTGTTTTGTTTTTATCTCAGACCTGTGGTTTCAGATTCAAGGTGAAAGGAGGACCCGATACAGCTGAGATGAGGGCGAGGTTTTCAGCCAGAGGCTGGTGAATCTGTGGAACTCATTTCTGGACAGGGTTGTGCAGGCCAAGTCATTGTGTGCCTTTAAGATGGAGATTGATAGGTTCTTCATTGGTAAGGGGAGCAGGAGTTACAGGTAGAAGGCTGGAGAATGGCGATGAGAAACATATTGGTCATGTGTGTATGGCAGAGCAGATTCAGTGGGCTCAATGATCAATTCTGCTCCTGTGTCTTGTGATCTTATGGATTATAAGGAAATGCAATGTAGAAGGAGAAGTCAGCCATTCAGCCCATTAAGTATGCCATGCTATTCAAAGAGATCCTGGCTGATCTGATCATCCTCAATCCCGGTTTCCTTATGTTTGCTCAAAACCCTTGATTCCCTTACTGAGGAAAGATTTGATAGATTTTTTCAAAATGACAAGTAGGCTGGATGGAGAAGGTACATAGAACATAGAACATTACAGCACAGTACAGGCCCTTCGGCCCTTGATGTTGTGCCGACCTGTCATACCAATTTGAAGCCCATCTAACCTACACTATTCCATGTACGTCCTTATGCTTATCCAATGGTGACTTAAATGTACCTAAATTTGGCGAATCTACTACCGTTGCAGGAAAAGCGTTCCATTTCCTTACTACTCTGAGTAAAGAAACTACCTCTGACATCTGTCCTATATCTTTCACCCCTCAATTTAAAGCTATGCCCCCGCGTGCTCGCCGCCACCATCCTAGGAAAAAGGCTCTCCCTATCCACCTTATCTAATCCTCTGATTATCTTATATGTCTCAATTAAGTCACCTCTCAACCTTCTTCTCTCCAACGAAAACAGCCTCAAGTCCCTCAGCCTTTCCTTGTAAGACCTTCCCTCCATACCAGGCAACATCCGAGTAAATCTCCTCTGCACCCTTTCCAAAGCTTCCACATCCTTCTTGTAATGCGGTAACCAGAACTGTACACAATACTCCAAGTGCGGCGGCATCAGAGTTTTGTACAGTTGCAGCATAACCTCTTGGTTCCGGAACTCTATCCCTCTATTAATAAAAGGTAAAACACTGTATGCCTTCTTAACAGCCCTGTCAACCTGGGTGGCAACTTTCAAGGATCTGTGTACATGGACACCGAGATCTCTCTGCTCATCTACACGACCAAGAATCTTACCATTAGCCCAGTACTTTGCCTTCTGGTTACTCCTACCAAAGTGCATCACCTCACACTTGTCCGCATTAAACTCCATTTGCCACCTCTCAACCCAGCACTGCAGCTTATCTATGTCTTTCTGTAACCTGCAACATCTTTTATCACTATCCACAACTCCACCGACCTTAGTGTCGTCTGCAAATTTACTAACCCATCCTTCTACGCCCTCATCCAGGTCATTTATAAAAATGACAAACAGCAGTGGACCCAACACCGACCCTTGCGGTACACCACTAGTAACTGGTCTCCAGGATGAACATTTCCCATCAACCACCACCCTCTGTCTTCTTTCAGCAAGCCAATTTCCAATTCAAACTGCTATATCTCCCACAATTCCATTCCTCCGCATTTTATACGATAGCCTATTGTGGGGAACCTTATCGAACACCTTGCTGAAATCCATTTACACCACATCACCCAGTTTACTCTCATCTACCTGTTTGGTCACCTTCTCAAAGAACTCAATAAGGTTTGTGAGGCACGACCTACCCTTCACAAAACCGTGCTGACTATCCCTAATCAAATTATTCCTTTCTAGATGATTATAAATCCGATCCCTTATCACCTTTTCCAACACTTTACCAACAACTGAGGTAAGGCTCACTGGTCTATAATTACCAGGGTTGTCTCTACTCCCCTTCTTGAACAGGGGAACCACATTTGCTATCCTCCAGTCATCTGGCACTATTCCTGTAGACAATGACGAGTTAAAGATCAATGCCAAAGGCTCGGCAATCTCCTCCCTGGCATCCCAGAGGATCCTAGGATAAATTTCATCCGGCCCAGGGAACTTAAATATTTTCACACTCTGTAGGATTTCTAATACCTCTTCCTTGTGAACCTCAATCCCACCTAGTCTAGTAGCCTGTATCTCAGTATTCTCCTCGACAACATTGTCGTTTTCTAGAGTGAATACTGTTGAAAAATATCCATTTAGTGCTTCCCCTATCTCCTCTGACTCCACACACAACTTCCCACTACTACCCTTGATTGGCCCTAATCTTACTCTTATCATTCTTTTATTCCTTAAATACCGATAGAAAGCCTTAGGGTTTACCTGATCCTATCCGCCAACAACTTCTCATGTCTCCTCCTAGCTCTTCTGAGCTCTCTGTTTAGGTCTTTCCTGGCTATATTGTAACCCTCGAGTGCCCTAACTGAGCCTTCACATCTCACCCTAACATAAGCCTTCTTCTTCCTCTTGACCAGAGATTCCACTTCCTTTGTAAACCACGGCTCCCGCACTCAACAGCTTCCTCCCTGCCTGACAGGTACATACTTATCTGAGACACACAGGAGCTTTTCCTTGAATAAGCTCCACATTTCTAATGTGCCCATCCCCTGCAGTTTCTTTCCCCATCCAATGCTCCCTAAATCTTGCCTAATCTCATCGTAATTGCCTTTCCCCCCGCTATAACTCTTGCCCAGTGGGTTACATCTATCCCCTTCCATCACTAAAGTAAACATAACAGAATTATGATCGCTATCACCAAAGTGCTCCCCTACTTCCAAATCTAACACCTGGCCGGGCTCATTACCCAGTACCAAATCTAATGTGGCTTCGCCCCTTGTTGGCCAGTCTACATACTGTGCCAGGAAGCCCTCCTGCACACACTGGACAAAAACTAACCCATCTATAGTACTCGAACTGTAGTGTTCCCAGTCAATATTTGGAAAGTTGAAGTCCCCCATGTCAACTACCCTGTCTGTCTCACTCCTATCAAGAATCATCTTTGCTATCCTTTCCTCTACATCTCTGGAACTATTTGGAGGCCTATAGAAAACTCCCAACAGGGTGACCTCTCCTTTCCTGTTTCTAACCTCAGCCCATACTACCTCAGTTGACGAGTCCCCAAACATCCTTTCTGCAACTGTAATACTGTCCTTGACCAACAATGCCACACCTCCCCCACTTTTACCATCTTCTCTGTTCTTACTGAAACATCTAAATCCCAGAACCTGCAACAACCATTCCTGTCCCTGCTCTATCCATGTCTCCGAAATGGCCACAACATTGAAGTCCCAGGTACTAACCCATGCTGCAAGTTCACCCACCTTATTCCGGATGCTCCTGGCATTGAAGTAGACACACTTCAAACCAACTTCTTGCTTGTCGGTGCCATCTTGCGTCCCTGAAACTTTATTTCAGACCTCCCTACTCTCAACCTTCTCAACCTTCTCTATACTCGAACTACAATTTTGGTTCCCATTCCCCTGCTGAATTAGATTAAACCCACCCGAATAGCCGTAGTGAATTTCCCCCCAGGATATTGGTACCCATCTGGTTCAGGTGAAGACTATCCTGCTTGTAGAGGTCCCACCTCCCCCAGAAAGAGCCCCAATTATCCAAGAATCCAAAACCCTCCCTCCTGCACCATCCCTGTAGCCACGTGTTCAACTCCTTTCTCTCCGTATTCCTTGCCTCACTAGCACGTGGCACGGGCAACAAACCAGAGACAACAACTCTGTTCGTCCTAGCTGTCAGCTTCCATCCTAACTCCCTGAATTTCTGCCTTAAATCCCCATCTCTCTTCCTACCTGTGTCGTTGGTGCCAATGTGGACTGAGACTTGGGGCTGCTCCCCCTCCCCCTTAAGGATCCCACAAACACAATCAGAGACATCACGCACCCTGGCACCTGCGAGGCAACACACCAACTGTGAGTCTCTCTTGTCCGCACAGAACCTCCGATCTGTTCCCCGAACTATGGAGTCCCCACTGACTAATGCTCTGCTCCTCTTCCCCCTTCCCTTCTGAGCAGCAGGGACAGACTCTGTGCCAGAGACCTGTGCCCCTCTGCTTTCCCCTGGTAAGTCGTCCCCCTCCAACATTATCCAAAACGGTACACTTATTGTTGAGGGGAATGGCCACAGGGGATCCCTGCGCTGCCTGCCGGTTCCCTTTCCGTCCCCTGACTGTAACCAATCTGCCTTTTTCTTGTACCTGAGGAGTGATTACCTCCCTGTAACTCCTCTCAATAACCCCCTCAGCCTCCCGAATGATCCGAAGTTCATCCAGCTCCAGTTCCCTGACGTGGTTTTCGAGGAGCTGGAGTTGGGTGCACTTCCTGCAGAGGTAGTCAGCAGGGACACTAGTGGTGACCCTTACCTCCCACATTCTGCAGGACGAACATTGAACTGCCCTGACCTCCGTTCCCGTTATTCTAAATTCTCAAGACTTAAAACATAAAGAATAAAAATAAACCTGTTACTTACCAATCAGGCACACAGAACCTTTTTTTTTGGTTAGAGGAGGAGGATGGCTGGGAGACACTACCCGGGTACTGTTTCGGGTAATGCAACCAACACAAATATATTACCTCACTCACTCACCAGTCCCGTGTCGGCTCCTGCTCAGCGTCCCTCCGCCTATTCTCGAGGTAAGCTTTTTAAAGATTCAAAACCAGTGACTCACTGGTGTGTGTGTGAGGAGAGTGTGCGTGCGTGAAAAAATTCCATCCCCTATTCCCAATTCCTCCGCCTCCGCCGCATCTGCTCCCACGATAAGACATTCCACTCCCGCACATCCCAGATGTCCAAGTTCTTCAAGACCGCAACTTTCCCCCCACAGTGATCGAGAACGCCCTTGACCGTGTCTCCCGTATTTCCCGCAACACATCCCTCACACCCCGCCCCCCCCCCACAACCGCCCAAAGAGGATCCCCCTCGTTCTCACATACCACCCTACCAACCTCCGGATACAACGCATCATCCTCCGACACTTCCGCCATCTACAATCCGACCCCACCACCCAAGACATTTTTCCATCCCCACCCCTGTCTGCTTTCCGGAGAGACCACTCTCTCCGTGACTCCCTTGTTCGCTCCACACTGCCCTCCAACCCCACCACACCCGGCACCTTCCCCTGCAACCGCAGGAAGTGCTACACTTGCCCCCACACCTCCTCCCTCACCCCTATCCCAGGCCCCAAGATGACATTCCACATTAAGCAGAGGTTCATCTGCACATCTGCCAATGTGGTATACTGTATCCATTGTACCCGGTGTGGCTTCCTCTACATTGGGGAAACCAAGCGGAGGCTTGGGGACCGCTTTGCAGAACACCTCCGCTCAGTTCGCAACAAACAACTGCACCTCCCAGTCGCGAACCATTTCAACTCCCCCTCCCATTCTTTAGATGACATGTCCATCATGGGCCTCCTGCAGTGCCACAATGATGCCACCCGAAGGTTGCAGGAACAGCACTCATATTCCGCCTGGGAACCCTGCAGCCTAATGGTATCAATGTGGACTTCACCAGCTTCAAAATCTCCCCTTCCCCCACCGCATCCCAAAACCAGCCCAGTTCGTCTCCTCCCCCCACTGCACCACACAACCAGCCCAGCTCTTCCCCCCCTCCCACTGCATCCCAAAACCAGTCCAACCTGTCTCTGCCTTCCTAACCGGTTCCTCCCACCCCAAGCCGCACCCCCATCCACCTACTAACCTCATCCCACCTCCTTGACCTGTCCGTCTTCCCTGGACTGACCTATCCCCTCCCTACCTCCCCACCTATACTCTCCTCTCTACCTATCTTCTTTTCTCTCCATCTTCGGTCCGCCTCCCCCTCCCTATTTATTCCAGAACCCTCACCCCATCCCCCTCTCTGATGAAGGGTCTAGGCCCGAAATGTCAGCTTTTGTGCTCCTGAGATGCTGCTGGGCCTGCTGTGTTCATCCAGCCTCACATTTTATTATCTTGGAATTCTCCAGCATCTGCAGTTCCCATTATCTTAGAAAATAGATGACAGGTTTTGATTGAGGATCTGGATCGACGCAGGCTTGGAGGGCCGAAGGGCCTGTTCCTGTGCTGTAATTTTCTTTGTTCTTTGTTGAAGGGAATGTTAATGTAGTGGTAGTGGGGAATTTCAACTTCCCCAAAATTTAGAATGGTAAATACCATTCTTCTTTTGAAAAACTACTAAAGATCCTTACATACAAAACTTCCATATTATAATTATTATAGATAATTATAATTTGGGTCAGCGTTCTTGATTTATGTCACCATTTGAAAAGGGGTTGTTCAACGACAAAGGTTGGAGAACCGCTAATTAACTGGGTGCACTGCAGAAATGCATCAAAATTTATTCAACAGCACCTCCCAAACCTAACCCTGGAGAAAAAAAACAGCCGCGAGTTCATGCGAACTTTATTATCTTCAAGCAACTTGTTAAAGCTCAGTGCCATCCTGACATATATTATTGTTCGCTGAATGGAACAAAATTGGGCAATTTTCAGTGTAACACCATGCAGCGACTATGACCTCAATGTCAGCAAAATTAAAGAGAAGGCAATAGATGATCGCAAATGTCGTTTAACCAGCATTGATCACTGTTGAAAACAGAAACGGAATGGGTATCATTATTGGAACACAAAACCAAAACACTACATGTGTTAGAAAGCTGAGATATTGGGCTGATTTTTAAAATTTTTTTCTTGAAGGGGCAGCACAGTGGCTCAGTGGTTAGCAGTGCAGCCTCACAGCACCAGGGACCCCTGTTCAATTTCAGCCTCGGGCAACTGTCTGTGTGGAGTTTGCACATTCTCCCCGTGTCTGCGTGGGTTTCCTTCGAGTGCTCCAGTTTCCTCCCATGGTTCAAAGATGAGCAGGCTAGGTGGAGACCATGCTAAATTGTCCGTAGCGTTCACGGATGTGTAGATTAGGTAGGTTATCGGCGGATAGGCCTGGCTGGGGCACTCAGGGTTGGTGTGGACTTGTTGGGCCAAAGGGCCTGTTTCCACACTGTAGGGATTCTATGATTGAACATTAGCTGTGATAGTCATAATTAACAGTCATGGTGTGAAATGTTTAGAGGGAGTAGAATTCTTAAATGTATCCAGGAGCTACATAGATGGCCCTACAAGAGAGGGGAACATCTGGGACTTCAGGTGGAGGAGCATTAGATTCAAGATTGATATAGAAAAGGACAAGGGTGGGCCTGAAATTAAGGTTCTAAACTGTGGCAATTTCAATTCTAATAAGATCAGATATGATTTAGCCAGAGTAGACAGGGAGCAAATACCTTTAGTAAATCTGTGACAGAGGAGTAGGGCACGTTCAAGAAGAAAATATACAGTATGTCAACATGTTCGAATGAAGACTAAGGGTGAAACATCATGATTCGATAAAGAGGAAGAACGGAGGATTGTAGCAATTACCGAAGACTCCATATGACAAAGGCTGAGGACTACACAATGTGCAAGGGGAAACTTGAGTCTAGGAGAACGAGTAAGGGTATGAATGACAATGGTAAAATAAAGGAAATCAAAGAACAAAGGACGTTACAGTACAGGAGAAAGCACTTCAGCCCTACAAGCCTGCAGTGACATGCTGCCCATCACAACTAAAATCCCTTACCCTTCCGGGGACCGTATCCGTCTATTCACAACCTGTTCGTGTATTTATCAAAATGCCCTTTAAAAGTCACTGTCATATCTGCTTCCACTACCTCTCTCGACAGCGAGTTCCAGGCACCCACCACTCTCTGAGTAAAAAAAAGGACTTGCCTTGTACATCACCTTTAAACCTTGCTTCTCACATCTTAAACCCATGGCCCCTAGTAACTGACTCTTCCAGCCTGGGAAAAAACTTCTGACTGTCCACTCTGTCCATGCTCTTCATAATCTTATAGACCTCTATCAGGTCAATCTCCGTCGTTCCAGTGAGAACAACCCAAGTTTCTCCAACCTCTCCTCATAGCTAATGCCCTCCATTCCAGGCAACATCCTGGTAAATCTTTTCTGTATCCTCTCCAAAGCCACCACATCCTTCCGGTAGTGTGGGGACTGGAATTGAACATAATATTCCAAATGTGGCCTAACTAAGTTTCTATATAACCGCCCATTTTTGAAATCAGTGCCCCGGCCAATGAAGACAAGCATGCCGTATACATTGTTAACTCCCTTCTCCACCTGCGTTGCCACTTTCAGTGACCTGTATACCTATACACCCAGATCCCTCTGCCTATCAGTACTGCTAAGGACTCTGCCATTTACTGGATATTTTCCATCTGGCTTAGACCTTCCAATATGCATTACGTCACATATTTCTGGATTAAATTCCGTCTGCCATCTCTCTGCCCAAGCCACCAAACGACCTATATCCAGGTGTATCCTTTGACGGTTCTCATCGCTATTTGCAATTCCACCAACCTTTGTGTCATCAGCAAACTTACTAATCTGACCAGTTACATTTTCTCCACATCATTTACATATATTACAAACAGCAAAGGTCCCAACACTGATCCCTGAGGAATGCCACCTGTCACAGCCCTCCATTTAGAAATCCTTTGTTATTTTAGGTATATTAAAGATAAAAGGATACCCGGGGAAAAAGTAGGGCCAAGTAAGGACCACAGTAGTAACTTGCGTATGGAACCATAGGATGCCAAGGCAAACGAGGCTGAAAGAAGCAAATCAAGTACTGGAAAAGGTGATTGGAATAGGTGGTTGTTTTTGGCTAGTGATATGTAATGGATAGAAAGTTCTTTTTCTGTACTGTACATCACCAACTCGATTGCCATAACTCGGTGACCTAGTTTGGGTTCCAAATGAATGCATGTAGTTTTCCTGTAACACAATAGTTACATTCTTGCATGACCTCGCACTATAGAAAATCGCTGTAGTAAATCACATTGTAGGGAAATCACGATGCCTGTACAGCAGAAAATTCACATTATCCAAACAGTGTCCCCTATTCATCAATCGTGTTACAGCCAATTCGCGTTAGTAAAACATGCATTATAACAGAACTTCCTATACTTTATGAGATAGTGGGAATTGCTAATGCTGGAGAATCTGAGATAACAAGGTGTAGAGCTGGATGAACACAGCAGCCAAGCAGCATCAGAGGAGCAGGAAAACTTAAAAGCTCCTGTTCCTGAGATGCTGCTTGGCCTGCTGTGTGCATCCAGCTCTACATCTTTCTTGTTATCTATACTTTGTGTTTGTGTTCGCTAGTAAGAGGGACCATATGAGTTGAGAAATCAGGAAACGGACTGTGATCTACTTGAATAAATGAGCATCGACAGAGTGGATGACCTGAGTGATATGGCTTAAAAGTAGGTAAGTCTCCAGGGCTGATCAAAATATACCTCAGGCTGTTGAGTGAGGCAAGGGAAGAAGTAACAGGGTCTTTGGCTATAATTTTCAGTTTCTCTCTGACTATAGGAGAGGTGCCAGAGGACTGGAGGGCAGTCAATATGGCATGATTATTCAAGAAAGAAACAAGGGATAAACCAAGAAACTACAGGCCGGTCAATCTAACCTCAGTGTTGGGGAAACTATTGGAAGCAATTCTGATGGACAGAATTAATTTTTGGTTTGATTTATTGTAGTCGCATATACCTATGTACAGTGAAATATTTTGTTTTGTGAGCAGTGTAGGCAGATCATAGCTACAAGAATATACAGATCATAGGGTGCTCAGACAGAACGAGGCATACAGGGTTATAATTGCACAGGAGGTGTACAATGTAAGATCAACATTAGGTTTGAAATTAGAGAGTCCATTCAGTGTCTAACAACAGCAGTGAAGAAGCTGTTCTTGAACCTGCTGGTGCATGTGTTAATGCTCCTGTATCTCCTGCCTGACGGAATTGGTTGTAGGAAAGCATTACTGGCATGGGATGGGTCTTTGACATTGGCAGACTTACTGCAGCAACGAGAAGTGTAGATCGAGTCCATAGATGAGGGGTTGACTTCTGTGTTGGCCTGGGCTGTGCACACAACCTACTGTAGTTTCTTATAGTACTGAGCAGAACAATTGCTACACCAGGACGTTATGCACCTGGACAGGATGCTTTCAGTGGTACATCTGTAAAAGTTGGTGAGGGACCTTATGGACATGCCAAATTTCCTGAGCTGCCTGAGGCATTGTTGTGCCTTCTTGACCATCATGGGTGATCCCGTGCAGATTATTGGCTATCGTCACTCCTGGGAACTTGACACTCTCACACCTCCCCATCTCATCTTCGTGATAAAGATAGGGGCATGTCCTCCTCCTTCCTTCTTGAAGTCACTGATCACTTCTTTTGTTTTGCCGACATTGAGAGAGAGATTGTTATCATTGTACCAGAACACCTAGCTCTCTATCTCAAGATAGTTTGACATCCACCCTGCCAGGCTGGTGCCATCAGCAAACTTTTAGATGGTGTTTGTTCGGAATTTGGCAGCACAGTCATGGGTGTACAGGGAGTACAGTGGGGTGCAGAGGACACATCCTTGGGACGGCTCCAGTGGGTGGTGAGTGTTATTGTGAAGGAGGTGCAATTATCTGTCCTCAATGATTGCGTTCTGTGGGTCAGAAAACCAAGGATCCAGCTGCAGAGGGTGGTGCCGAGACGAAGGTCACGCAGTTTTATCTGGCGGGGATAACAGTGTTGAAAGTGGAGCTATAGTCAATGAACAGGAGTCTGATGTAATCTGCATTTGGAGAGGCAAGGGATTAACCAAGAACCGTCAGCATGATTTTGATAAGGGAAGTTGCATGGAAGGGACTTAGCTCTGATTTTTTCTTCACAGATGCTGCTAGACCTGCTGAGCTTTACCAGCAACTTCTGTTTTTGTTAGAAATAGTAAAAACTGCAGATGCTGGAGTCAGAGATAACAGTATGCAACTGGAGGAGCACAGCAGGCCAGGCAGCATCAGAGGGGCAGGAAAGATGATGTTTCGGGTTGGGTCCCTTTTTCAGAAAAAGTTGTGTTTGTTAAGGGAAGGCCATGTCTAAAAACTTGACTTTTTTTTTGAAGAGATGACCAAGTGTACAGGTAGTCTTTGCTGTTTGTAGTATATTTAAATGATTTAGGCTTGAACATTCGAGAATTGATCAGTCAGTTCAGAGATTACACGAAAATTGACCGGATGATAAATGGTGAGGAGGATAGCCTTAGATTGCAGGAGGACATAGACACGCGGGGGGTCAGATGGGCTTTTATTTTCCTACATTCATTCACAGGATGAGAGCATTTATTGTTGAAATGGCAGTTAAGAGTCAACCACATTGCTGTGGGTCTGGAGCCACATGTAGGCCAGACCAGATGGTTTTTTTCCTGACAATGAACAATGGATTCATGGTCATCATTAGGTTCCTAATTCCAGATATTTTTGTTAAATTCAAATTCCACTATCTGCCTTGGCAGAAGTCGAACCTGGGTCACTAGAACGTTATCTGGGTCACTGGATTAGCTATGGAAATACCACTAGGCCATCGCTGGTCAGTATCCAATGGGATTCAATCCGGATAAATGTGAGGTGATGATGCACGTTGGCAGGACAGACAAGGCAAGGGAACACATGATGAACAGCAGGACCCTGAGAAGCCCCAAGGATCAGAGGGACCCTGGTGTGCATGTACAACAGTCCCTTAAGGTCTCAGGGCAAGTGGATAAAGTGAAGAAGGATATGGTATACTTGCTTTTATTAGCTGAGGGATAAGTTTAAGGAGCAGTGATGTTATCCTGGAACTGTACAAAACATCGGTTAAGCCACAGCTGGAGTATTGTGTGCAGTCCTGGAACCCACACTATCAGAGGGGTGTTACAGCACTGGCGGGGGTGTAGAGGGAGATTTACCAGAGTGTTGCCTGGGCTGGAGAGTTTGTAAAGACTAGGGTTGTTTCTCTTGCACCAGAGGAGTCTGAGCTGGAACATGATTGAGATGCATAAAGTTATGAAGTGTATAAATAGGGGAGACAGGAAGGAACTTTTCCCTTGGTGGAGGGATCAATGATCAGGGAAATGAGGTGAAGAGCAGGAGGTTTATAGGGAATGTGAAGAAAATGTTTTTCACCAAAGGGTGGTTGAAATCTGGAACTCACTGCCTGTAAGGGTGGTAGAAGCAGAAACCCTCATGACATTTGAGGAGTATATAGAGGTGCATTTGTAATGACAAAGCATACAAGTCTGTGGGCCAAGAGCTAGCATAGTTAGGTTTTATTTATTTATTTGTTCACGGGACGTGGGCATCTCTGCATTTGACAAGCATATGGACGTACATGGAACAGTGTAGGTTAGATGGGCTTGAGATCGGTATGACAGGTCGGCACAACATCGAGGGCCAAAGGGCCTGTACTGTGCTGTCATGTTCTATGTTCTATGTTTATTGCCTGTCTTTTGCTGCCCTTGAGAAAGTGAGCGTGGTGAGCTGCCTTCTTGAACAGCAGCAGTTTCCTGCTGTAAATTGACCCACAGTGCCCTTAAGTAGAAAATTTCAGGATTTGGACACAGTGATACTGAAGGAATGATGATATATTTCCAAGTCAAGATGGTGAGTGGCTCAGAGGAGAACTTTCAGGGGGTGGTGTTCCCACGTATCTGTTGCCCTTGTCCTTCTGGACGAAAGTAATTCTGGATTTGGAAGGTGCTGTCTGAGGATCTTTTGGTGAATTTCTGCAGAGCATTTTATAGACAGTAACCGCAGTGTGTACTGAGTGTCGGTGGTGGAGGGAGTGGGATGTTTGTGGATGTGGTGCCGATCAAGTGGCTGCTTTGTCCTGGACGGTGTCAAGCTTCTTGAGTGTTGTTGGGGCTGCACCCATCCAGGCAAGTGGGGAGTATTCCATCACACTCCTGCCTTGTGCCTTGTAGATGGTGGGACAGGCTTTGGGGAGTCAGGAGGAGAGTTACTTGCCGCAGTATTCCCAGCTTCTGGCGTGTTCTTGTAGCCACTGTGTTAATGTGGTGAGCCCAGTTCAGTTTCTGGTTAAATGTAACCCCCAGGATGTTGATAGTGGGGCATTTAGTGATGGTAACACTATTGAATGTCAAGGGGCGATGGTTAGATTGCCTCTTATTGTGATGGTCGTTGCCTGGCATTTGTGTGGCATATCTTTTACTTACCACTTGTCAGCTCAAGCCTGGATATTGTCCAAATCTTATTGCCTTTGAACATTGACAGTTTCAGTATCAGAGGAATCACACATGATGCTGAACATTGTGCAATCATTGGCAAACATTCCCAGTTCTGACCTTACGATGGAGGGAAGGTCATTGACTGCAGACTAGGCATGCAGCATTCAAGTTGGATCACCCAGACCAATACAGAAAATCCAGATCTTACCTCTGCAAAGCCATCAGGGATGCCAAGAGGCAGTACTGGACCAAACTAAGGGCCCAGACTAGTCATACAGACACCCGCCACCGGTGGCAAGGCCTACACAGCATCACAGGATACAAAACGAAGCAGCGCAATGTAACGGACAAAATTGCATCCCTCCTTAATGTTCTCGATGCCTTCTATGCTCAGTTCAAGCAGAATGCCAACGGCGTGGTGTAATACCTGACCCGACAGCTCTGGACACACCTGATCCCTCTGTCATTGCTGCTGATATTGGATTGGTCTTCCTGAGATTAACCCTAGGAAAGTGACGGTCCAGTTGGAGTCCCCAGCCGAGCACTCAGATCCTGTGTGGACCAACTGGTGAAGGTATTCAGCGACATCTTCAACCTCTCCCTCCTACAGGCCCAAGTCCCAACCTGCCTCAAGAAGACCACCATCATCCCAGTACCTGAGAAAGCGCATACAACGTCCCTTTGTGACTACTGCCCAGTGGCTGTGACTTCAATAATCATGAAGTGCTTCAAGAGGCTGGTCATGGCCCACATCAGCTCCAGTTTCCCAGGCTGCCTTGATCCCCTACAATTTGCATACTGATATAACAGGTCCACAGTGGACACCATTTCTCTAGCCCCGCACTCATTGCTGGAACATCTGGACAACAAGGACACCTGCGTCAGACTCCTGCTCATCAACTACACAGGGCCTTCAGCACCATAACCCCCTCCAAACTGCATGACCTTTGTTTCAGTTCCACCCTCTGCAATTGGGTCCTCAGCTTTCCAATCCACAGACCGCAATTGATAACGATAGGCAACTCCACCTCCTCCATGATAACCCTCAACACTGGAATCCCCCAGGGATACGTCCTCAGCCTCCTGCTGCATTCCCTGTACACCCATGACTGTGTTGCCAAATTCCAAATTAATGCCACCTACAAGTTTGCCGACAACACCACCATGGTAGGACAGATATCAAACAACAGTAAGTCAGAATACAGTAAGGAAATAGAGTGCTCAGTTTTGTAGTGTAATGATAACAAACTCTCTCTCAGTGTTGGAACTAATCATTAACTTCAGCAAGAAAGGAGGAGAACAAGCCCCATCTACATCAAAGGAGCGGAGGTTGAGACAGGGGAGAGTCAAGTTCCTGGGAATGATGATGACCAACAACCTTCCTGGACTGCCCACATAGTGCAATGGTCACCTTTTCTTCCTCAAGCAGCTCAGGAAATTTGCATGTCCATAAGGACCTTCACCAGCTCTTTTGTCCATGTTTGAACGGAGGCTGTAATGAGGTCAGGAGCTGAGTGGCCCTGGCGGAACCCAAACTGGGCGTCACTGAGCAGGTTATTGCTGAGCAGGAGCTGCTTGATAGCCCTGTTACTGACACCTTGCATCACGTTACTGATGGTCGGGAGGAGACTGATGGGGCGGTAATTAGCCGGGTTGCATTTATCCTTCTTTTTGATGCACAGGCAGTTTTCCACATTGTCGGTAGATGCCAGTGTTGTAATTGTACTGGAACAGCTTGGCTGAAGGAGCGGTAAGTTCTGGAGCATAGGTTTTCAGTACTATTGTCGGAATGTTGTCAGGACCCAAACTTAGTCTTTGCAGTGTCCAGTGCCTTCAACCATTTCTTTATCATGTGGAATGAATCGAATTGGCTGAAGACAGGCATCTATTATGCTGGAGACCACTGAAGGAGGCTGTGATGGACCATCCACTTGGCACTTCTGGCTGAAGATTGTTGCAAATGTTTCGGCCTTATCTCTTGCACTAGTGCAGACTCGATGGCCTGAAGGGCTTTTCTCAGTGCTGGTGTCCTTTATGACTCTGAGAGGCCACAACCAGATCAGTCAAGATTTTGTCAAATGGTGGTGCATGCTCCAGGGACTGAATGGCCTCATCATGCTCCTAAGGCACATGCTCTTTTGGACTGCAGCAGGAAGAGAGCACGGTCTGTAACCATGGCTTTGACATAACCATGCTGTATGGACCCTTTTTACTGACGTTTTTGTGTTGTTTTCTGACAAGGTCCTTTCTCCATTTCAGGCTATTCATGATGCAGAGGAGCTGCTGGCAGAAAAGAGAGCAGCAGTCGCAAGGGCAGAAGATAAACTCTCCTTTGCCAAGCTGGAACTGAGAGAGAAACTGCAGAGAGGCAAGTACCAGTTCTAACCAGTCCAGCCCCAGGAGTGAGCCCTGAGCCACTCCAACCCCCAGGGTGATTGTCCTTATTTAATCCTGATGTGTAGGTGCTGGTGTTGGACTGGGGTGGACAAGGTCAGAAACCACACGACACCAGGTTACAGTTCAACAGGTTTATTTGAAAACACAAGCTTTCAGAGTTTCAGAGATAATAGGAACTGCAGATGCTGGAGAATCCAAGGTAACAAACTGTGGGGCTGGATGAACACAGCAGGCCAAGCAGCACCTGAGGAGGACAAAAGCTGACGTTTCAGGCCTAGACTCTTTGCTCTTTCTTCAGGTGTTAGTGAGAGAGGTAGTATCAGATACAGAATTTATCAGTAAGATCAAAGGGTCACAACACTGGATGTGAGTTTCCTCGCTGAGCTGGAAGGTTAGTTTTCAGACGTTTCGTCACCATTCTAGGTAACATCAGTGATCCTCCGGTGAAGCGCTGGTGTTATGTCCCGCTTTCTATTTATCTGTTTAGGTTTCCTTGGGTTGGTGATGTCATTTCCTGCGTTGGTGATGTCATTTCCTGTCCTTTTTCTCAGTGGATGGTAAATTGGCTCCAAATCAATGTGTTTGTTGATGGAGTTCCGGTTGGAATGCCATGCTTCTAGGAATTCTCGTGCGTGTCTCTGTTTGGCTTGTCCTAGGATGGATGTGTTGTCCCAATCAAAGTGGTGTCCTTCCTCATCTGTATGTAAGGATACGAGTGATAGTGGGTCATGTTGTTTTGTGGCCAGTTACCCTCCTTTGAACCCATTTCAAGGCCAGTACATCCTTCCTGAGGTATGGGCCCCAAAGCTGCACACAATACTCCAAATGTGGCCTGACCAGAACCTTACAAAACCTTACAAAGCCTCAGTAGTACATCCCTGCTTATGTGTTCACATCCTCACAAAGTAAATGCCAACATTGCATTTGGCTTCCTGACGACTGACTCAGCCTGCAAGTTTACCTTGAGAGAATCCTGGGCTAGAACTCCCAAGACTCTTTACGCTTCAGATTTCTGAATTTTCTCCCCATTTAGAAAATATTCCATGCTTTTATTCTCCTTACCAAAGTGCATGACCTCACACTTTCCCACTTTGTATTCTTTTTGGTGATTGTTGCGCAGTGTCCATTCGTCCATTGTTATGGTGTGTACATGGCCCCACCAATAAACCCTGCCCCAGGGCATCCTTGCCTGCAGCATATAAGATAGACAACGTTGACGGAGTCACATGAGTAACGGTTGTGCACGTGGTAGGTGGTGTTCCTATGTGCGAGGGTAGTGTCCATGTCAATGATTTGCCATGTCAGTGTTGTAGAGTGTTGTGGTCAATGTTGTCCTGAAGCTTGGGGAGTTTGCTGTGAGCAATGGTCTGTTTAAGGTCTGGCGGTTGTTTGAAGGTGAGAAGTGGAGGCCTGGGGAAGATCCTGGTGAGGTGCTCATCATCATTGATAATACGTTGAAGGCTGTGAAGAACATGGCATAGATTTTCCACTCCTGGGAAGTACTGGATGACGAAGGGTAACCTATTGGACATATCCCGTGTCTGTCTTTTGAGGAGGTCATTACAGTTTTTCACAGTGGCACATCAGAACGAGCAAACGATAAGTTGAGCGTCGTATCTTGTTCCTAATGAGGGCGTCCTTCACCACCTTCAAGTGTTTGTTTCACTCCTCTTCATCTGAGCAGATCCTGCATATATGTCCGGTTTGTCCATAGGGGATGGCTGTTTTAATATGTTTTGGGTGGTAGCTAGAGAAGTGCAGCATCATGAAGTTATCCATGGGCTTGCAGTAGAGTGAGGTAGTGAGGTGTCTGTCCCTGATAGACATGTGTATGTCCAAGAATGACAGCAATTCTAAAGAATAGCCCATGGCGAGTCTGACGGTGAGATGAAACTTGCTGATATCACGATGTAGTTGTTTCAGTGATTCCTCGCCATGAGTCCAAAGGAAGAAAATGTTGTCAATGTACCTGGTGTATAGTATTGGTCAGAGGTTCTATGCAGCAAAGAAGTCTTGTTCAAACCTGTGCTTGAAAATGTTGGCACACTGGGGAGCAAATCTGGACCCATAGCTGTTCCATGTGCCTGCATAAAGAGCCGGTTATCGAAGGTGAAGATGTTGTCATTGAGGATGAAGTGGATAAGTTGTCAGATGGCGTCTGGAAATTGGCAGTTGGTGGCGTAGAGTACTCAGGCTGTGTGTGGCAGTGCCATCATCATGGGGGTTGCTGGTAATATCCTGTCTCATTATGGACTGTCTCTCAAGCAACACTCACTCTCACTCATGCTCTCACTCACTCTCACTCTCTCACTCACTCACTCACTCACTCTCACTCAATCAGGCTCACTCACACTCACTCACTCACTCACATTCTCTCTCTCTCACATACACACACACACTCTCCCTCTCTCTCTCTCACACACACACAAACACACACAGACACACTCTGTCTCTCCCTCTCTCTCTCTCACACACACACACACACACACACACACACAGACGCAGACACAGACACAGATATAGACACACATACACACTCTCTCTCTCTCCCTCTCTCTTTCTCCCTCTCACACACACAAACACACACACACAGACACACTCTCTCTCTCACACACACACACACACACACACACACACACACACACACGCAGACACAGATATAGACACACAGACACACTCTCTCTCTCTCTCTCTCCCTCTCTCTCTCTCTCATACACACACACACGCAGATACACACACATAGAACATAGAACATAGAACATTACAGCACAGTACAGGCCCTTCGGCCCTCGATGTTGTGCCGACCTGTCATACCGATCTCAAGCCCATGTAACCTACACTATTCCATGTACGTCCATATGCTTATCCAATGACGACTTAAATGTACCTAAAGTTGGCGAATCTACTACCGTTGCAGGCAAAGCGTTCCATTCCCTTATTACTCTCTGAGTAAAGAAACTACCTCTGACATCTGTCCTCTATCTTTCACCCCTCAATTTAAAGCTATGCCCCATCGTGCTCGCCATCACCATCCTAGGAAAAAGGCTCTCCCTATCCACCCTATCTAACCCTCTGATTATTTTATATGTTTCTATTAAGCCACCTCTCAACCTTCTTCTTTCCAATGAAAACAGCCTCAAGTCCCTCACCCTTTCCTCGTAAGACCTTCCCTCCATACCAGGCAACATCCTAGTAAATCTCCTCTACACCCTTTCCGAATCTTCCACATCCTTCTTATAATGCGGTGACCAGAACTGTACACAATACTCCAAGTGCGGCCGCACCAGAGTTTTGTACAGCTTCACCATAACCTCTTGGTTCTGGAACTCGATCCCTCTGTTAATAAAAGCTAAAACACTGTATGCCTTCTTAACAGCCCTGTCAACCTGGGTGGCAACTTTCAAGGATCTGTGTACATGGACACCGAGATCTCTCTGCTCATCTACACTACTAAGAATCTTACCATTAGCCCTGTACTTTGCCTTCTGGTTACTCCTACCAAAGTGCATCACCTCACACTTGTCTGCATTAAACTCCAATTGCCACCTCTCAGCCCAGCTCTGCAGCTTATCTATGTCTCTCTGCAACCTACAGCATCCTTCGTCACTATCCACAACTCCACTGACCTTAGTGTTGTCTGCAAATTTACTAACCCATCCTTCTACGCCCTCATCCAGGCCATTTATAAAAATGACAAACAGCAGTGGACCCACCACCGATCCTTGTGGTACACCACTAGTAACTGGTCTCCAGGATGAACATTTCCCATCAACCACCACCCTCTGTCTTCTTTCAGCAAGCCAATTTCCGATCCAAACTGCTATATCTCCCACAATCTCATTCCTCCGCATTTTGTACAATAGCCTATTGTGGGGAACCTTATTGAACGCCTTGCTGAAATCCATATACACCATATCAACCGGTTTACTCTCATCTACCTGTTTGGTCACCTTCTCAAAGAACTCAATAAGGTTTGTGAGGCACGACCTTCCCTTCACGCGCAGACACAGACATAGACTCACAGACACTCTCTCTCTCATACACACACACACACACACACACACACACACACACAGTCTCTCTATTGTTCCCACACACACTTGAATCTGTGGAAATAATAGGAACTGCAGATGCTGGAGAATCCAAGATAACAAAGTGTAAAACTGGATTAACACAACAGGGCCCTGCTCCTAAGATGCTGCTTGGCCTGCTCTGTTCATCCAGCTCTATACTTTGTTAACCCTGAATCTATGGGATGAGTTTGTATTTGCAAGTACATTCGATTTTGTTCAAAAAGCACACAATTTATTGACAGTTAGCCAATGTGGTGTTTTATAAATTCCTACTTTAGAAATAAAACCAGTCTGACTTCAAACCAAAATACAAACAAATTTTAAAGAAGACTTCACACCTAACATGCATTGTCTGACCTTAAGTGACTAAGTTAGTGACTAACAACAGGGTGTGTGTAATGTGATAACAAGGCCTGGTGTGCGGGGTGGGGGGCTAGCACATGGGAAAGTTAAGGCCCTAAAATGATTGAACTTGATACTGGGTCCAGAAGGCTGCAGAGACCCCAAGCGGGAAATGAGGTGTTATTCTTCCAACTTGCGTTGGGCTTCACAGAAACACTGCAACAAGCCAGAGGCAGAGATGTTGGCCAGGGAGCAGGGTGGTGCATTGAAGTGGCAGGCAACAGGTAGTTCAGGGTCTTTTTGCGGGCAGAACGTAGATGTTCTGCAAAGCGGTCACCCAATCTATGCTAGTTTTCCCAATGTAAAGGAGACCACTTTGTGGGCAGCGAATGCAGTAGACTAGATTCCGGGAAGTGCAGGTGAAGTGCTGAAGTGAACAGTCCCTGCAGAAGGCGGATAAGGGAGGGGAGGGCAGTCGGTGTCTGGTGGTGGCATCTCGCTAGAAGTGACAGAAATGGCATCTAATGAACTTCTGGATGTGAATGCTGGTGGAATGTAGGTGAGGATAAGGGGAACCCTATTGCCGCTGTGGAAGGGGAGAGAGAGGGAGAGGGCGGAAGTGCGGGAGATGGGTCGGACTCTGTTGACAACAGTGCTGGGGATCCTCAGTTGAGGAAGAAGGTGTTTGTGCTGCTAATTCATGTAGGATGGCATGGAGGATATGAGGACAAAGTTGGGACAGAAGTTTTATAAGGAGCCATGGTAGCAGTGGGTGAGCTGGCATTGTGCTGGAATGGGGATTTTAAGGGCTTTTAGGATGGGTAGGGTATGGCACAGGGAAACTGTGGTGGCTTGATAGGATGATACAAGTGAGCAGTGAAAGCTAGAGGAATTAAATACCATGGGGATGTATTTGTAAACAACTGAAACAGACAGTTTATCAAAAATAGAAATTGTTGGAAAAGCTCAGCAGGTCTGGCAGCATCTGTGGAGAGAAATCAGAGTTAACGTTTCAGATTGAGTGACCCTCCCCCACTCGACCTAAAACGTTAACTCTGATTTCTCCCCACAGATGCTGCCAGACCTGCTGAGCTTTTCCAGCAATTTCTATTTTTGTTTCTGATTTACAGCATCTGCAGCTCTTTCAGCTTTCATCAGACAGTTTATGAATGCCACCTCAGCATTGTCTCACTATAATGACTCCAAGCTGTTTCTGGGATCATTGAGACAAATCCATTTGTTGGGGGACAGTGCAGAGAGAGCTTTATTCTGCATCTAACCCCTTGTCTCATCGCCCTGGGAGGGTTTGATGGAGGAGAGTGTAGAGGGAGCTTTACTCTTTTCTAGCCCATTTCTCAGTGAGTATTTTCTTTTAATTGTTCACAGCATGTGGGTATTGCTGTCTAGGCCAGCTGTTTATAGCCCATCTGACAATTTGATTGTCCACTGCATCATAGTAATGTCATTTTATTCGGAAATCCCTCTTCAGTAAATAGTTATGTGATGTCTATTTAACCCTTTCTGCTTAAAGGAGTTTATATATTTGGAAAAAAGTATCTGCAGAAGAGCCAGAGTGTACTCAGGAACTGGTAGAAAAGCAGGAATGGATGGTTTTACTTTTTTGTTGTTGATGCGGTGGTGGCACCCCAGGCAATGCCAGCTCTTATTGCCTAGCGTGCTGTTAAGTGTCAACCACGTTAAAGAGAATCTGAAGTCACTTGTAGGCCGCAGTGGTAAGGCTGCCCTTCTCTAAAGTACATTAGCAATCTGGATAGGCTTTATGACAATGACTACATGGTCACCATTATATTAGTTTTTAACTCCATGTTTTATCGAATTCAAGCTTCACTATCTGCCACAGTGAGATTTGAGCTGATGCACCTGCAACATTAGCCTGAGGTTTTGTTGGTTCAATGACACCATGACTAGACCAGCATCTGGTAAGAGTTAAACAGTCAAGGCTGAGTGGAATAATTATCCGATTAGGAAGTATTCTCTCACACACTCTTAAAATGATTTTCTTTCCTCAGAAGCATCCTTGACAAAGCCAATAGGGGCCCTGTGTCACATTCGCGAGCTAGATGATGTGCTACTGAAGGACATCGGTGACAAGATCAAACAAGATGGCAGGTACCAGCTTAAATATCCAACCTGAAAAAAAACAAAAAGAACTGCAGACGCTATAAATCAGGAACAAAACAAAGTTGCTGGAGAAGCTCAGCAGGTCTGGCAGCATCTGTGAACAGAGAACATAGAACATTACAGCACAGCACAGGCCCTTTGGCCCTCGATGTTGTGCCGACCTGTCATACCGATCTCAAGCCCATCTAACCTACGCTATTCCATGTACGTCCATATGCTTATCCAATGACGACTTAAATGTACCTAAAGTTGGCGAATCTACTACCGTTGCAGGCAAAGCATTCCATTCCCTTACTACTCTCTGAGTAAAGAAACTACCTCTGACATCTGTCCTATATCTTTCACCCCTCAATTTAAAGCTATGCCCCCTCGTGCTCGCCATCACCATCCTAGGAAAAAGGCTCCCCCTATCCACCCTATCTAACCCTCTGATTATTTTATATGTCTCAATTAAGTCACCTCTCAACCTTCTTCTCTCTAACAAAAACAGCCTCAAGTCCCTCAGCCTTTCCTCATAAGACCTTCCCTCCATACCAGGCAACATCCTAGTAAATCTCCTCTGCATCCTTTCCAAAGCTTCCACATCCTTCTTACAATGCGGTAACCAGAATTGTACACAATACTCCAAGTGCGGCCGCACCAGAGTTTTGTACAGCTGCAGCATAACCTCTTGGTTCCGGAACTCGATCCCTCTATTAATAAAAGCTAAAACACTGTATGCCTTCTTAACAGCCCTGTCAACCTGGGCGGCAACTTTCAAGGATCTGAAGTAAGGCTCACTGGTCTATAATTACCAGGGTTGTCTCTACTCCCCTTCTTGACCAGGGGAACCACATTTGCTATCCTCCAGTCATCTGGCATTATTCCTGTAGACAATGATGTGTTAAAGATAAATGCCAAAGGCTCGGCAATCTCCTCCCTGGCTTCCCAGAGGATCCTAGTTTAAATCCCATCTGGCCCAGGCGACTTATCTATCTTCACACTCTGTAGGATTTCTAATACCGCTTCCTTGTGAACCTCAATCCCACCCAGTCTAGTAGCCTGTATCTCAGTATTCTCCTCTACAACATTGTCATTTTCTAGAGTGAATACTGTCGAAAAATATTCATTTAGTGCTTCCCCCATCTCATCTGACTCCACACACAACTTCCCACTACTATCCTTGATTGGCCCTAATCTTACTCTTATCATTCTTTTATTCCTTAAATACCGATTGAAAGCCTTGGGGTTTACCCTGATCCTATCCGCCAACAACTTCTCATATCTCCTCCTCGTTCTTATGAGCTCTCTCTTTAGTTCTTTCCGGGCTACCTTGAAACCCTCAAGTGCCCTAACTAAGCCTTCACATCTCATCCTAACATAAGCCTTCTTCTTCCTCTTGAAGAAAGATTCCACTTCCTTCGTCAACCACGGCTCCCGCGCTTCTACACCTTCCTCCCTGCCTGACAAGCACATATTTATCTAGGACACACAGGAACTTTTCCTTGAATAAGCTCCACATTTCTAATGTGCCCATCCCCTGCAGTTTCCTTCCCCATTCTGTGCTCCCTAAATCTTGCCTCATCTCATTGTAATTGCCTTTCCCCCAGCTATAACTCTTGCCCAGTGGTATACACCTATCCCTTTCCATCACTAAAGTAAACGTAACAGAATTATGATCACTGTCACCAAAGTGCTCACCTACTTCCAAATCTAACACCTGTCCAGGCTCATTACCCAGTACCAAATCTAATGTGGCTTCACCCCTTGTTGGCCTATCTACATACTGTGTCAGGAAGCCCTCCTGCAGACACTGGACAAAAACTGACCCATCTATAGTACTCGAACTATAGTGTTCCCAGTCAATATTTGGAAAGTTGAAGTCCCCCATGACAACTACCCTGTCTCTCTCACTCCTATCGAGAATCATCTTTGCTATCCTTTCCTCTACATCTCTTGAACTATTCGGAGGCCTATAGAAAACTCCCAACAGGGTGACCTCTCCTTTCCTGTTTCTAACCTCAGCCCATACTACCTCAGTTGACGAGCCCCTAAACATCCTTTCTGCAACTGTAATACTGTCCTTGACCAACAATGCCACACCTCCCTCCCTTTTACCATCTTCTCTGTTCTTACCAAAACATCTAAATCCCGGAACCTGCAACAACCATTCCTGTCCCTGCTCTATCCATGTCTCCGAAATGGCCACAACATCGAAGTCCCAGGTACTAACCCATGCTGCAAGTTCACCCACCTTATTCCGGACGCTCCTGGCATTGAAGTAGACACACTTCAAAGCAACCTCTTGCTTGTCGGTGCCATCTTGCTTCCCTGAAACTTTATTTCAGACCTCCCTACTCGCAACCCTTTCTGTACTCGAACTACAATTTTGGTGCCCATCCCCCTGCTGAATTAGTTTAAACCCACCCGAATAGCCTTAGCAAATTTCCCCCCCAGGATATTGGTACCCCTCTGGTTCAGGTGAAGACCATCTTGCTTGTAGAGGTCCCACCTACCCCAGAAAGAGCCCCAATTATCCAAGAATCCAAAATCCTCCCTCCTGCACCATCCCTGTAGCCACGTGTTCAACTGCTCTCTCTCCGTATTCCTTGCCTCACTAGCACGTGGCACGGGCAACAAACCAGAGACAACTCTGTTCGTCCTAGCTCTCAGCTTCCATCCTAGCTCCCTGAATTTAGAACATAGAACGTAGAAAAGTACGGCACAGTACAGGCCCTTCGGCCCACGATGTTGTGCCGTGGAATAATCCTAATCCAAAAATAGAATAACCTAACCCTACATTCCCCTCAATTCACTGCTGTCCATGTGCATGTCCAGCAGTCGCTTAAATGTCACTAATGACTCCGCTTCCATGACTACCACTGGTAAACTATTCCATGCGCTCACAACTCTCTGGGTGAAGAACCTCCCTCTGACGTCTCCTCTATACCTTCCTCCTAACACCTTAAAACTGTGACCCCTCGTGGCAGTCAATCCTGCCCTGGGGAAAAGTCTGCCTTAAATCCCCATCTCTCTGCAGGGTCCCCAAGTGGAAAATGAGGTGTTGTTCCTCCAGCTTGCGTTGGGCTTCACTGGAACACTGCAGCAAGCCATAGACAGAGGTGTTAGCCAGGGAGCAAGGTGGTGCATTAAAATAGCAGGCAACAAGTAGCTCAGAGTCTTTTTTGTGAGCAGAACGTAGAAGTTCTGCGAAGTGGTTACCAAGTCTACACTTCATTTCCTCAGTACCACAGAGACCACATTTGGAGCAGCAAGTGCAGTAGAGGAAACCCACACAAGCATGTGGAGAATTTGCAAGCTACACAAAGACAGTTGCCCAAGGATGCGATAAGACCCAAGTCTCTGGCACTGTGAGGCAGCAGTGCTCACCACTGAGCCACCATGCCACCCACCCTCAATTTAGAATTGAAGATAAACAGGTGTTCAGGATCAAGAACAGGAAGGGTTTTAGGTTGTGCTCCTAAGATGCTGCTTGGCCTGCTGTGTTCATCCAGCTTCACATTTTATTACCTTGGATTCTCCAGCATCTGCAATTCCCATTATCACAGGGTTTTAGGATCAGTGTTTCAAGTGATTTCAGACCTGAGATGCACAAAGCATCAGTGTCAGAAGCCCCCAGGGAGTCAGGATAAGCCATCTACAGAAATGTGCTAATTACGGAAAACTTCAATCTATATATGGACTGTATATTAATTGGACCTAATTAGTATAAATATTGATGGGGGCGAGGGATTATAAATTTCTGAAATGGAAACTAAAAAGAACTCCTCACAGACCATTATCCCATCAACAAATCACCCTTTATTCACACATGCACAGCTCTTGCCACGGGTACAGTTTTCTCAGAGCCACTGTGAGGGTGAACAGTATGTCTGAGACTCCTGTTTATATCTCTCAGCCAAGGCTCCCTGATTGGACCAAGTTAACAGCCCCAATCAGGGAACTCATATTCTGTGAGGTCATAGAAACACAAAAACATAGACAGGAGCAAGAGGAGATCATTCGACCATTTGAGCCTGCTCAGCCATTCTTCATGATCATGACTGATCATCCCACTCAATAGGCTAATCCTGCTTTCTGTCCGTAACCTTTGATGCCATTCGTCCCAAGTGCAATATCTAGTCACCTCTTGAATACATTCAATATTTTCATATCAGCTACTTCCTGTAGTAATGAATCCCACAGGCTCACCACTCTTTGGATGAAGAAATGTCTCCCCATCGCTGTCCAAAATGGCCAACCCCAAATCCTCATAGTGTGACTCCTGGTTTTGGACACACCCAGCATGGGGAACATCCTCCCTCAATCTACCTTGTCCCGTCCTGTTAGAATTTTATAAGTCTGTATGAGAGCCCCCCTCATTCATCTGAATTCCAGCAAAAACAATCCTAACCGAGTCAATCTGTCATACATCAGACCTGCTAACCCCAGAAACCGCCTGGTAAACTTGCACTGCACACCCTCGAGAGCTAGAGCATCCTTCCTCAGAAAAGGAGACCAAAACTCCACGCAATATTCTAGATGTGGTCTTACCAAGGCCCTGGATAACTGCAACAACACATCCCTGCTCCTGTACTCGAAACCTCTCGCAATGAAGGCCAACATACCATTTGCCTTCTCTGCCACCTGCTGCACCTGCATGCTTACCTTCAGCAACTGGTGCACAAGGACACCCAGGTCCCACTGCACACTCCCCTCTCCCAATTTACAGCCATTCAAAAGCATGCACCGATCCAGATCCTCTATCTAAACCTGTCGTCTATTTTCCAAGGATTTGTATCCATCGGCTCCCTGCCCATTCATGTATCTGTCTAGATGCATCTTAAGTGAAATTATTGTGCCTGCCTCTACCACCTCCGCTGGCAATGTATTCCAGGCACCCACCACCCTCTGTGTAAAGAACTTTCCACGCATATCTCCCATAAACTTTCCTCCTCTCACCTTGAAATCATGACACGTAGTAATTGAGTCCCCCACTCTGGGAAAAAGCTACTTGTGATCCAACCTGTCTATACCCCTCATGATTTTGTAGACCTCAATCAGGTCCCCACTCAGCCCCCGTCTTTCTAGTGTAAATAATCCTAATCTATTCAACCTCTCTTCATAGCTAACGTCCCCCATACCAGGCAACATCCTGGTGAACCTCCTCTGTGCCCTCTCCAAAGCATCCACATCCTTTTGGTGGTGTGGCAACCAGAACTGTACACAGTACTCAAAATGTGGCCAAACCAAAGTCCTATACAACTGCAACATGACCTGCCAACTCTTGTACTCAGTGCCCCGTCCGATGAAGGAAAGCATGCCGTATGCCTTCTTGACCTCTCTATCTGCCTGTGTTGCTACCTTCAGGGAACAATGGGCCTGAACACCCAGATCTCTCTGTGCATCAATTTTCCCCAGGACCTTTCCATCTACTGTGTAGTTTGCTCTTGAATTGGATCTTCCAAAATGCATCATGTCACATTTGCCTGACAGTCTGTCTTTGACCTTGGATGGGGGTGAACGGGGAGGTGTAGGGGCAGGTGTAGCACTTCCTGTAGTTGCAGGGAAAGGTGCCAGGGGTGGTGGAGTTTGTGGGGAGTGTGGAGCAGTAAAGGGAGTCACAGAGCGGCCCCTGTGAAAGGCATCCCGTGGTAGGGAGGGAAATCCTGGGCCTCCTCCAGTGTCACAATGACACCACCCGCAAACTGGAGGAAGAACAACTCATATTCTGCCTCAGGAGCCTGCAGCCCAATGGCCTGAACATAGAATTCAGCAGTTTCAAAATCTCGCCTCGTCCCATGTCCAAACCTCCATCTTATCCCTGCATCCTTGACCTGACACAACCTATCTATCATCTTTTCCACCTACCTGCCCAGTCTTCCCACTGACCAATGCCTACCACCCCCACCTGCATCTACCTATCACCATCCCACCTACCTTCTCCCAGCCCCACCCCTCCTTCCTGTATTTATTTCCCAGCTTCCTTACACCTCCCAAGTCCTGATGAAGGGTCCTGACCCAAAACAAATCAGCTTTCCTGCTCATGCCTGACTTGCTGTATTCCTCCAGCTCCATACTGAAGTGACTAGCGTTCTGGGACCTGGGTTCGAATCCTGCCACAGCATGTGGTGGAATTTGAATTCATATAAAAAGAAATCTGTAATTAAGAGATTGATGATAACCGTGAGTCCAGTGCCAATTGTTATAAAACCCATCTCATTCATTAATGTCATTAAGGGTAGGAAACTGCCATCCTTACCTGGTCTGGCCTACATGTGACTCCAGAGCCACAGCAATGTGGTTGACTCTCAACTGCCCTCTGGGCAATTAGGCATGGGTACTAAATGCTGCCTGGCCAGTGATACCCTCATTCCATGAATGAATTTAAAAAATCTTCAAAATGTACTGCAGAAATTCACCAAGGGCCTCTTCAGACTAGCCCTTCCACAATCACAGTATGTACCATCTGGGAGGACAAAGGCAATAGAAACATTTGTACTCAATTGCCTGTAAGTTCTCCTCCAAGAGAAGAGAAGTTTGTCTTATAAAGAGAGGGTCAAAAATCACATGATACCAGGTTATAATTCAGAAAACACAAGCTTTCAGAGCCTCAGTCCTTCTTCAGTTGTTATGAAGAGATATTGAGCAGTTTAGGCCTATTCTCTCTGGAGTTTACAAGAATGAGAACAAATCTAATTTGAGGTCAATGAGATGCTAAAGGGGATTGACAAAGTAGATGTAGAGAGGAGAGATGGTAGGAACGGCCAATGCCGGAGAATCTGAGATAACAGCGTGTGGAGTTGGATGAGCACAGCAAGCCAAGCAGCATCAGAGAAGCAGGGAAGCTGACGTTTTGGGTCGAGACCCTTCTTCAGAAATGGGGGAGGAGGAGGGGATTCTGAAATAAATAGGGAGAGAGGGGGAGGTGGATAGAAGATGGATAAAGGAGAAGATCGGTGGAGAGGAGATAGACAGGTCAAAGAGGCGGGGATAGAGCCAGTGAAGGTGGGGAGTTAGGGAGGGGATAGGTCAGTCCTGGGAGGACAGACAGGTCAAGGAGGCGGGATGACGTTGGTGGGTAGGAGATGGGGGTGGGGCTTGAGGTGGGAGGAATGGTTAGGGAGGGGGGGACAAGCTGGGCTGGTTATAGGATGCGGTTGTGGGAGGGGAGATTTTGAAGCTTGGGAAGTCCACATTCATACCCTTGGGCTGCAGGGTTCCCAAGCGAAATATGAGATGCTGTTCCTGCAGCTTTCATTTGGTGTCATTGTGGCACTGTAGGAGGCTCAGGATGGACATATCGTCCAAGGAATGGGAGGGGGAGTTGAAATGGTTCGCGATTGGGAGGTGGATTTGTTTGTTGCAAACCGAGCGGAGGTGTTCTGCAAAGCAGCCCCCAAGCATCCGCTTGATTTCCCCAATGTAGAGGAGGCCACAACGGCAACAGCGGATACAGTATATCACATTGACAGATGTGCAGGTGAGCATCTGCTTGATGTGGAAAGTCTTCTTTGGGCCTGGAATGGTGGTGATGGGGGAGGCATAGGTTTAGCACTTGCTTCAGTTGCAGGGAATGGTTGGTGGGGGAGTGGGGCTGGAGGGGAGTGTGGAGTGAACAAGGGAGTCACGGAGAGAGTGGTCCCTCCGTAAGGCAGATAAAGATGGGGAGGGAAAAATGTCTTTGGTGGTGGGGTTGGATTGCAGATGGCGGAAGTGTCGGAGGATGATGCATTGGATTTGGAGGTTGGTGGGTGGTATGTGTGGACTAGGGGGATTCTCTGAGGGCGGTTATTGTGGGGAGGGGGTGTGAGGGTTGAGTTGCGGGAAAAGCAGGAGACACGGTCAAGGGCGTTCTCGACCACTGGCGGGGGGGGGGGGGCGGCGGCGGGGCGGTGAAGTTGCGGTCGTTGAAAAACGAGGATATCTGAGATGTCCGGGAGTGGAAGGCCTCATCCTGGGAGCAGATGCGGTGGAGGCAAAGGAATTGGGAACAGGGGATGGCCTTTTTGCAGGAAGGTGGGTGAGAAGAGGTGTATTCTGGGTAACTGTGGGAGTCAGTGGGCTTGAAATGGATATGGGTTTCCAGGTGGATGCCAGAGATGGAGACAGAGAGGTCCAGGAAGGAGAGAGAGGTATCGGACATGCTCCAGATGAATTTAAGGTTGGGGTGGAAGGTGTAAGCAAAGTGGATGAACTGTTCAAGCTCCTCGTGGGAGCACGAGGCGGCGCTGATACAGTCATCAAAGTAACGGAGGAAGAGCTGGGGAATAGGGCCAGTGTAGCTGCGGAAGAGGGACTGTTCCACGTATCCTACAAAGAGGCAGCCATTGCTTGGGCCCATGAGGGTGCCCATGGCCACCCCCTTTGTCTGTAGGAATTGGGAGGAATTGTTGAGGGTGAGGAGGAGTTCGGCTATTGAGCAGTTTTTCTGCTGCCTCCGCCTCCGCGCTTATTTCTTTAATTGTGAGCCTAACCCTCCCTCTACTGATCCCTTCTCTGGAGGAGAAGGTGGAGGAGGTGGAGAGCGTGGCTGGTGTCACAGACATAGGTAGGGAGGTCCTCTGGGTGCTCCGGTTTCCTCCCACAGTCCAAAACCAGCCCAGTTCTTCCCCTCCCCCCGCTGCATCGCAAAACCAGCCCAGCTCGTCCCCTCTCCCCATTGTATCATCACAACCAGCCCAGCCTGTCTCTGCCTCCCTAACCTGTTCTTCGTCTCACCCATCCCTTCCTCCCACCTCAAGCCGCACCTCCATTTCCTACCTACCACCTCATCCCGCCTCCTTGACCTATCCGTCTTCCCTGGACTGACGAATCCCGTCCCTACCTCCTCACCTATACTCTCCTCTCTACCTATCTCGTTTTCTCTCCATCTTCGGTCCGCCTCCCCCTCTCTCCCTATTTATTCCAGTTCCCTCTCCCCATCCCTGTCTCTGATTAAGGGTCTAGGCCCAAAACATCAGCTTTTGTGCTCCTGAGATGCTGCTTGGCCTGCTGTGTTCATCCAGCCTCACATTTTGTTATCTTCCATCCATGGACTCTATTTACACAGCTCACTGTTGTGGAAAGGTGGCCAACATCACCGAAGACCCATTGCACCCCAGTAATGACCATCTACAACTTCTTCCATACAGTAACTTCAAGGATAGCTCTCCTCTGCCATTATTAGACTCATAAATGAACTCTCTAACTTCAAATAATGTTGGTCTTTTTAATATTGATCTTGTTTATGTTGATCTTGCCTAGCGTATGTCCTGTGCTGTGTAACCTGCATGCCTTACTCTAAGTTTTTTTTTCAGTCTCTGATCTGTATGTCCTTGCTTACTGTGATCAGCCTTCACTGCTCGGAGAGAATGCTTTTCTCTGCAGTTAGGTACATGTGACAATAAATCAAAGCAAATCAAATTCAGAGTGCAGTGGATGCTGGGATATTGAATAAATTTAAGGACGAGGCCAACAGATTTTTCGTGGGTTGAAAGCTTATGGAAACTGGGCAGGAAAGTGGAGTTGAAAGGACGGCACGGCGGCTCAGAGGTTAGCACTGCTGCCTCACAGCGCTAGGGACCTGGGTTCGATTCGAACATCGGGTGATGCTCTCTGTGGAGTTTGCACGTTCTCCTTGTGTATGTGTGGATTTCCTCTGGTTTCATTTCACAGTCCAAAGATATGTAGATTAGTCATGTTAAGTTGTCCATAGTCTCCAGGAGTATGTGGGTCAGCTATGGGATGGGTAACAAAAACTGCATGAGCCATTGAAGGCACTTCCTGTAAATGAATACTAAAGAAGCAATGTAAAGGGAAACAGCGTTTTTACTGTGCATGGAGGAGAGTGCCAATTCTTTAGCAACCCAAGCATAAGTAGAAAAGGAGACAATGAATGGTTGCTGACGGAATTGAGATGGAACTTTGAAGGAAGTAAATATGCAGTGCTACAGGCTTAGAGTGGGACCATTTGGAACTCAGTGATTTCTTTTCCAAGGAGACAAATGGCTAGCTCTGCAGTTGTACTGTGTAAAAGACAGCTCCTCGCGCAGCAGTATTCCTGTGAAACATTCGCTTTGAACTGTATGCTCAGCGCACTCCCCTGATTGTGGGCCTCTCTTCAAAGTCACCGTTATGTTTCAGGTGGCCACTCATTATTGACCGATCCGGCCAAGCCAGCACCTTCCTAAGATACCGTGACACCAACTTTTACGACGCTCTCAACCCTGGGCACATGCAGCCTGAAGTTCTCCGACTCGGGCTCCTTGGAGCTATAAGGTAAACAATTACACACGTTGCCGGAAAAGCTCAGCATGTCTGGCAGTATCTGAGGAGAGAAATCAGAGATAATCAGAACTGATGGTAGCTAGGGAATTGCCAGTTTTTATGCAGAAGTTAGGATGCGGGGAGGGAGTAAACAACAGGTGGGGGTAGAGCCCAAAGAGAGAGAGAAGAAATGTTGGGCAGACAAAGAATTGGTCACAATCCAGCTGGGAGGGTGAATAGCTGTTAATGGAGACTATGTGGTAACAAGGCCTGGTGTGTGGGGCTGGGTGGGGGGGGGTGGCGGTGGTGCGCTGGGACATAGCAGAGTTTAGGGCCTAAAATTATTGAATTCGCTATTGTATCCAGAGGGCTACAGGGCCCCCAAGCGGAAAATGAGATGCTGTTCTTCCAGTTTGCGCTGAATTATGCTGGAACACTGCAGCAAGCCAGAGACAGAGATGTTGGCCTGGGAACAGGGTGGTGTATTAAAGTGGCAGGCAACTAGAAGCACAGGATCTTTTTTGAAAGCAGAACATAGATGTTCTGCAAAGCGGTCACCAAGTCTATGCTTCATTTCCCCAGTGTAGAGGAGATCACATTGTGAGCAGTGACTGCAGCAGACTAGTGTGTATGAACTGCAGGTAACGTGCAGGTGAGCCTGGAAGGTATGTTTGGGCCCTTGGATACTGAGGAGGAAGGAGGTAAATGGGCAGGTGTTGCACCTTCGCTGGTTACAGGGGAATGTGCCGTGGAGCTGGGGGGGAGGTGCGTGGGAGGTTGGGTTAGGGGTGAAGGAAGTGTGGACCAAGGTGTCCCTGAGGGAATGGTCCATGCGGAAGACTGACGAGGGAGGGCAGGGGAATGTGTGTCTGGTGGTGGCATCTCTGGATGTGGATGCTGATGGGATGGCAGGTGGGAATAAGGAGAACCCTATCGCTGTTGTGGGAGGGAACAGAAGGGGTGAGGGTTGAAGTGTGGGTGATGGGTCGGACCTGGTTGAGGGCCCTGTCGACAACAGAACTGGGGAGTCCTTGGTTGAAGAAGAATGTAGACATTTTGGAGGCTGTTTTGTCAAAGTTGGCCTCATTGGAACATATGCGATGGAGACGGAGGAACTGAGAGAATGGGATGGAGTCTTTACAGAAATCAGGGTGTGAGAACATATAGTCCAGGGAGCTGTGGGAGTCAGTGGGTTTGTAATGGATATTAGTGGCCAGTCTATCTCCAGATATGGAAACGGAAATGTTGAGGAAGGGAAAGGAGAAATCAGAGAAACCAGATGAAAGTGAGGGCATGTTGAAAATTGGAAGCAATATCAATGAACCTTTCAAATTCAAGGTGAGAGAGGAAAGCAGCACCAATGATATCATCGATGTATCAGAGAAAGAGTTGTGGGTGGGGGCTGGAATAGGACTAGAACAAGAAATGTTCCATGTACCCCATAAAGAGACAGGCAGAACTAGGGCCCATGTGGGTACCAACGGCCACCCCTCTTACCTGAAGAAAATGAGAGGAATTAAAACAGAAGTTGTTGAGGGTGAGGATGAGCTTGGCCAAGCAGAGAAGGGTGGTGGTGGGTGGGGACGGTTCAAGCCTTTGCTCCAGGAAGAAGCGGAGACCCCTAAAACCCTCCTGGTGGGGAATGGAGGGTTAAAGGGATTGCACGTCCATGGTAAAGTGGAGGCTGCTGGAGCCTGCAAGCTGGAAATTCTGAAACTGGAGAGAAGATGGAATCAAGGTAGGAAGAGATGAATTCTGTTCTATCTGCCCAGACAGTCCTGTTTGTGGATTTTTGGAGAGAGGTAGAAGCGAGCTGTGTGAGGCTGGGGGAGCTATCAGCTTGGAGGCAGTGGGACCACATTTCATGCGGCAATGGCAGATTGCCGGATGAAATGAGGTTGGTGAGTGTGGTAGAAACAATAGCCTTTGTGCCATAGTGAGGTCATAGCCCAGGGGAAGGTAGGAGGAGGTATCTGAGAGGTGGTGCTCAGCCTCTGCAAGGTAGAGATCAGTACGCCAAACAACAACACAACCCTTATCAGCAGGCTTGATGACAAAGTCAGGGTTAGATCCGAGAGTATGGAGTGTAGCCAGTTCGGATGGAGATAGTTTGGATTGGGGGAGAGGGGGTAGAGAAATTGAGATGACCAATGTCACATTGACAGTTCTCAGTGAACAGATCAAGAGCAGTTAAAAGGCCAGAGGAAGGGGTCTAGGTATCGGGAGAGTGTTGGATCTAGGGTGAAGGGTTCTCGGGGATGGGGAGAGGACACTTGTTTAAAGTAAAGGGCATGGAGGCGAAGACGGCAGAAGAAGAGTTTGATGTCATGTGATGCCTGAAATTCACTAAGGTAGGGACTCAGAGGGATAACGCTGAGGCCTTTGCTGAGTGCAGAATGTTCAGCATTGGAGAGTGGAAGGTTAGTGGGAATGGTGAATACCCGACAGGGATGGAGTCCATGGGAAGAGGAGGAGGTTTCGAGAGGGCCATGGGTATATCTGAATGTTTATGTCTTGTGGGCGCTGATGCCTGAAAGGAAAAGAAAAAGTTTCTTGTTAGCACGAGGAATGAACTGGAGGATGAGGTGGAACTGCAGAGTGGTGTAGCCCTGAGCCAGCAGGTTGTGATGCTGTTGGTGGGAAAGGTCAAAAGTGTAAACAATTAGTTTGGGTTTGAGATCAACAGCTATAACATCAAACGTCACAGGCTTCAAATAATTTTTATGAAGTGTTGTCGGTATTGGTCATTCTGAACCTGAGAATGTCAGACACACTGGCATCAACTCTCTACTGCCTGGTACTCTGTCAATGTCTGCTGCATCTTACACTATCAGAGACAGTCAGACGCTTCTGTTACACTGTCAGACATTGCCTGCTCATTATACTTTCGGAAATGGCCTATTGCATTGCTGGACATTGTTTATTATACTGCCTGGTTTTGCCTGTTGCACTGTCAGATGCTGCCTTTTATACTTTAAAGACCTTTAACAAGGTCCCACATGGCAGGCTAGTCATGAAGGTTAGGTGGCTCGGGGTCAAGGGAGAGCTAGCTAACTGGATTTAAAACTGACTCGATGGTAGGAAGCAGAGGGTGATAGTCGAAGGTTGTTTCTCGGACTGGAGGCCTGTGACTAGTGGTGTGCTACAGGGGTTAGTGCTACGACCTTTGTTATTTGTAATTTACATAGATAATCTAGATGTGAATGTCCAAGGCATGATTAGTAACTTTGCAGATGATACAAAATTAGGAGGCATCATTGATAGCGAGGAAGGTTATCAAAAATTACAGAGGGATCTTGATCAGTTGAGGAAGTGGGCTGAGGATTGGCAAATGCAATTCAATACAGATAAGTGTGAGGTGTGGAAAGTCAAACCAAGGTGGGACTTATACAGCAAATGGTAAGGTCCTGAGAAGTGTTGAGGAACAGAGGAACTTAGGAGTACAAGTACATAGTTCGTTGAAAGTGGTGTCACTGGTGGACAGGGTGGTGAAGAAGGCATTTAGCATGCTGGCCTTCATCGGTCGAGGCACTGAGTATAGGAGTTGGGACACTTTGTTACAGTTGCACAAGTTGTTGGTGAGGCCGCATATTGGTGTACACTTTTGGTCACCCTGTTATAGGAAAGACATAGTTGAACTGAAAAGTTTGCAAAGAAAATTTGAGGATGTTGCCAGGACTAGTAGGGCCCGAGTTAGAAGGAAAGGTTGGACAGGATAGGGCTTTCCTCCTCAGAATATAGGGGAATGAAGTGTGATCTTATTGATGTGTATAAAATCATGAGGGGCATGGATAGGATGAATAAGAGTGGTGAGCATTTGGAATGAGCTGGCAGAGAAAGTGGTTGAGGCAGGTACAACAGCATCCTTTAAAAAACATTTGGATAGGTACATGGATGGGAAGGGTTTAGAGGGATATGGACCAAATACGGATGACTGGAGCTAGCTGAGTGGGCACCATGGTCAGCATGGACCAGTTTGGGCTGAAGGGCCTGATTCCATGCTGTATTACTCTATGACTCGATGGCTGGGGGAGGAATAACAATTAATGTAAGGGCAAAACAGCAGGTTAGCAGGTGACGAGGAAGCTTCACTCCGTTGAAAATTAGGAAAAAAGTTAAAGGGAAGGAGAACTTAAAATACAGCTGTTAGTAACGGAGGTAATAGGACCCAAAAAGAAGATGCAAAACCTGGCATAAGGGTAGTTTATCTGAATGCTCGGAGCATTCGAAACAAGATGGATAAGTTGACAGTGCAAATCATGGCAAAAGGGTATGATTTAGTGGCCATTACAGAGACATGGTTGCAGTATGGACATGACTGGGAGTTAAATATCCAGGGGTATCAAACTGTTCGGAAGGATGGACAGGAAGGTAAGGGAGGTGGTGTTGCTCTGGTTTTTAAGGATGATATCAGGGCGGCAGTGAGAGATGATATAGGTTCTACTGAACAAAAGGTTGAATCCATTTGGGTGGAAATTTGGATTAGCAGGGAGAAGAAGTCACTGATAGGTGTGGTCTATCGGCTGCCTAATAGTGACATCGTGGTGGGACGGGCAATAAACCTAGAAATAGCTAATGCATGTAAAACTGGTACAGCAATTATCACGGGGGATTTTAATCTACATATTGATTGGCCAAACCAGGTCGGTCATGGCAGACTTGAGGAGGGGTTCATAGAAAGCATCCACGATAATTTCCTTGAACAATATGTATTGGAACCTACGAGGGAGCAAGCTATCCTAGATCTAGCCCTGTGTAATAAGACAGGAATAATTAGTGATCTCACAGTTACAGATCCTCTCAGAAGGGGCGATCACAGTGTGGTCGAATTTAAAATACAGGTGGAGCGTGGGAAGGTTAAATCCAGTACCTGTGTCCTGTGCTGAAACAAAGGAGACAATGAACGAATGAGGGAGGAGTTAGCTAAGGCTGAATGGGAGCAAAAACTTTATGGTGGGTCAATTGAGGAACAGTGGAGGGCTTTCAAAACGATTTTTCACAGTGCTCAGCAGAAGTATATTCCAGTGATAAGGAAGAACCGTAGGAAAGGAGAGAGCCAGCCATGGATGTCTAAGGAAATAAAGGAAAGTATTAGATTGGAAAAAAAACACATACCATAAAGCAAAGAGTAGAGGGAAACGAGTAGACTGGTAAATCTTGAGAGTCCAACAGAAAGCCACAAAAAAGTTACAAAGAAAAGTAAGACAGATTATGAGAGTAAACTAGCTCAGAATATAAAAACAGGCAGCAAAAGTTTCTAGAAATATGTAAATTGTACAAGAGTGGTGAAGATAAACATTGGTCCTTTAGAGGATGAGAAGGCCAATTCAATAAATGGGAATGAGGAAATAGCCGAGACACTAAACAATTATTTCATGTCAGTCTTCACTGTGGAAGATATTAATAATATGCCAAAAACTAATGGCAAGAAGGTTATAGCAGGTGAGGACCTAGAAACTGTCATTATCACTAAAGAGACAGTGCTGGGCAAGGTAATGGGGGGGGGGGCGCTAAAGGTAGACGAGCCTCCTGGCCCTGATGAAATGCATCCCAGGGCACTAAGACAAGTGATGGGGGAAATAGCAAATGCACCAGTAATTATTTACCAAAATTCACTGGACTGTGGGGTGGTTCCCACAGATTGGAAAACAGCCAATGTGATGGCACTGTTTAAGAAAGGAAGTTTACAAAAAGCAGGTAACTATAGGCCAGTTGCTTAACTTCAGTCGTGGGGAAAATGCTGGAATCTATCATTAAGGAAGAACTAGCAAGACATCTGGATATCAGTTGTCCCTTCGGGAACACCCAGCATGGGTTCATGAAGGGTAGGGCATGTTTAACTAATTTGATGGAATTCTTTGAGGACATTACTTGCATGGTCGACAATGGGGAACCTGTGGATGTGGGGTATCTGGATTTCCAGAAGGCATTTGACAAGGTGCCACACCAAAGGCTGCTACACAAGATAAAGTTGCACGGTATTACAGGTAATATATTGACATGGATAAAGGATTGGTTGACCAGTAGAAAGCAAAGAGTAGGGGTAAATGGGTGTTTTTCTGGTTGGCAGTCAGTGGCTAGTGGTGTGCCTTAGGGATCAGTGTTGGGATCGCAATTTACAATTTACACAGATGATCTCGAGCTGGGGACTAAGTGTGGTGTGTCGAAATTTGCAGATGACACTAAGGTGAATGATGGAGCAAAGTGTGCAGAAGACAATGAAAGTCTGCAGAGGGATATAGGTAGTCGAAGTGAGTGGGCAAAGGTCTGGCAGATGGAGTACAATGTTGATCAGTGTGAGGTCTTCTATTTTGGTAGGAATAACAGAAAAATGGACAATGTTTTAAATGGTAAAATAATTGCAGCATGCCGCTGTGCAGAGAGACTAGGGTGTCCTTGTGCTTGAATCGCTGAAAGTAGGATTGCAGGTGCAGCAGGAAATTAAAAAGGCGAATGGAGTTTTGTCTGCCATTGCTCGAGGGATGGAGTTTACAAACAGGGAGGCTATGCTGCAGCTGTATAGGGTCCTGGTGAGGCCACACCTGGAGTACTGTGTGCAGTTTTGGTCTCCTTACTCAAGAAGAGATATACTAGCACTGGAGGGGGTACAGAGGAGATTCACTCAGTTGATTCCAGAGTTGAGAGGGTTGGATTATGAGGAGAGACTGAGTAGGCTGGGATTATACTCATTGGAATTCAGAACAATGAGGGGAGATCTTATAGAAACATATAAGATTATGAAGGGAATAGGTAAAGTGGAGGCAGGGAGGTTGTTTCCGCTAGCAGGTGACACTAGAACTAGGGGGCATAGCCTCAAAATAAAGGGAAGCAGATGTAGGACTGAGGTCAGGGGAACTTCTTCACCCAAAGGGTTGTGAATCTGTGGAATTCCCTGCCCAGTGAAGCAGTTGAAGCTACCTCGCTGAATGTTCTTACGGCAAGGCTAGATAAATGTTTGAACAGTAAAGGAATTAAGGGATTATGGTGAGTGGGCGGGTAAATGGAGCTGAGTCTCAAAAAGATCAGCCATGATCTTATTAAATGGCGGGGCAGGCTCGAGGTGCCAGATGGTCCACTCCTGCTCCTAGTTCTTATGTTCCTGTGACTGTGTGCATGTATATCACACAACAATGAGGGGCATGATTCAGATACATGAACTGCAGTGAGATATAGGGCAGTGTAGTAAAAATGCCAGGCAGATTGAAGGCAGAAAGATGGAGGATAGAGCTATGAAGGGCAGATTGGTGGCAGATAGAAATTGAAAGGAAAGAGATGGAGGGCAGAGATATAGAGGGCTGAGGGACGGAGGGCAGAGAGACGGAAGGTGGATGGACAGAGGGCAGATGGACAGAGGGCTGAGGGATAGAGGACAATGGGATGAAGAACCATGAGATAGAAGGATAGCAAAGGAACGCTGATGAATGGTGTACTTGCCTCAAGGTACGGGAAGATGCTTGTGATCGACATGATGGAGGTGAATATGTTTCAAGCAGTGAGCAGGATATTTGACCAGATCGAGGCAGGCCTGATGGAGAACCTGTTGAATAAGGAATTACTCCAAAAGTACAGGTAAAGACAGTAATCATCCTGTGAGATTCCAGTCCTGCTGAGCTATTCTTAACATCTGTCTCTCTCTGTATGTCTTTTAAACTGTTCTGGAATAGTGGATTTGAAACCCACCACAGCAGAATGTGGAATTAGAACTACATAAAAATCCGGAAGGTGTATGCCGACCCCATGTAACCACTGTCAATTTTTGTAAAACCCCATCTGATTCATCTCAGTGTTTGATGAATGGAGCCTATATACATCACTTTCAGTGCGAGTCTACAATGACTAATGGAGCCGATGAAAGGCCCTGCATAGCCAACGTGCAACTGAGTCCAACGTTTACCCAGCCATTCCCACTAATGTGGCGGAGCTGCTGGTGGTAATTTTTGTTCTGGTTGGCACTGTGGCCCTGCCCCACCAATGTGGCTACATCTGCCTCCAATCTCGGCCACAGATAAAGCTACTCACTAACATCTTCATTTTGGAGACTACTGGATGGCCCTGGTAGAGTTCAACCAGTATTTGGCAGTGAACTTTGCTCAGGATAATCACTCTCACTCTCCATAACAATATGCCACCTTCGACTGTGAGCGGGTCTCTCTAGTCCAGAAAGATTTTAATTTCTAGCTGTGATGGCCCTACGATTCCCCTGTTAATACCGATTATTTCAGTTTGGAATGGACTGAATCTTTCTGTGCCCAAAGTCTGACATTGTTAGCTGTGACTGGGAGTGTGTCCATAAAATTTAATATCATTCCATTGGGGATACCACCAGTGGTGTGTCTGCTAATGGGAAACAGCTAAATCTATCAGTACTCACTATTCAGCCTCCCAGATGGTGCTCTAACTTGTAATTATAAGCATTTAGTATTCAAGCCCACCGCTGAAATTGCTCTGAAGCTACAGGTGACACTGCCTTGTCCTCTTTAAAGAGATCAAGTAGGGGTTTGTGGTCCATGATTATCACAAAGTTTCACCCGCAAAGTTATTGGTGGAACTTCCTGACTCTAAATTTGACAGCCAATCCTTCTTTCTCAATGTGGGCGTATTTATACTCGGCATTAGCCAAAGTCCTGGATGCATACACTGTCGTGCATTCCTCTCCACTGGGCCACCTATGAGCTAATACTACTCTCATGCCATTCGGGGAAGCATTGCATGTCAATACCAGATCTTTCTTGGGATTATAGTGTGCCAAAATCTTAGGTGACAATAGCTGTTTCTTTATTGAAAGTTAGGGCTTGTCTCTGCAACTATTTCTAACACTGACCCTTTTTTAGGAGTTTGATGGAAAGGTGTCAGGATGGATGCCAAGTTATGCATAAACTTGCCATAATAATTTACCAGCCTAAGGAATGACCTAAGCTCCGGTAAAGACCTGGGAGCTGGGGCACTTTGATCACCCTCACTTTATCTGCCAATGAATGTAACCTGGTCTTGCCAGCTCTGCAGGCTAATTAGGTCACTTGGGTGGTCTGGAACACACATCCAAGTCATCTATGTGTTCCTTATTAGATTCCCCTGTTATTGGGACATCATCTAGATAAATGGCAACCTGGGCCTTGCAAAATGCTCTCTGTTGTCAGCTGAAAAAAATGCCATAAGCGGCAGCCTCATATATCGGTACAAACCCTTATGAGTATTCATTGTAGCATGCTTCTGGGAATCCTGGTCTGAACACAACTACAAGTGAGCATGGCTCATGTACAGCTTCAGGAAAGGCAGACTCCTTGAAGGCTTTGTGTATAAATCATCTATGCAAGGGATTGGGTATTTATCCAGCTGCAAAAATCCTCACAAGTGAACTGACTTCACAACTGGTAGGACCAGTACTGCCCTTTCCACAAACTGGACTGATTTGATGATTCCTTCGCTTTCCAGCCTCCTGATTTCTGCCTCGAGTTTTGCTTGTTTTTCTGATGATTAGGCCAGTTGTGGTACCTGTTTGAAGACCAGTAGGGCTTCACCCAGTAGGTGATTTTGCATAGTTACATCATAAACCCCATGTGGCAGAAGGTCTCTCAGCAATCTGGCTGACCTTGTTACAATCATTACATCTTTCCCCCTCTGAGTCTAAGGACACAGGCTGGTTCTTTGAGATAGTAAGAAATGCTGATGCTGGAGTCAGAGATAACACAGTGTGGAGCTGGATGAACACAGCAGGCCAGGCAGCATCTTAGGAGCAGGAAAGCAGACGTTTCAGATTGTGACCCTTCTTCAGAAAATAGAACATTGAACATAGAACAATATAGTGCAGAATAGGCCCTTTGACCCGCGATGTTGCGCCGACCTGTGAACTAATCTAAGCCCCTTCCCCTACACTATCCCATCATTATCCATCTGCTTATCCCTAAATACCCCTAATGTGGCTGAGTTAACTACATTGGCAGGCAGGGCGTTCCACGCCCTTACCACTCTCTGAGTGAAGAACCTGCCTCTGACATCTGTCTTAAATCTATCATCCCTCAATTTGTAGCTATGCCCCCTTGTACAAGCTGAAGTCATCATCCTCGGAAAAAGACTCCCACTGTCCACCCTATCTAATCCTCTGATCATCTTGTATGTCTCTATTAAATCCCCTCTTTAGCCTCCTTCTCTCCAATGAGAACAGACCCAAGTCCCTCAGCCTTTCCTCATAAGACCTTCGCTCCAGGCCAGGCAACATCCTGGTAAGGAAGTGATAATGGGAACTGCAGATGCTGGAGAACCCAAGATAACAAACTGTGAAGCTGGACGAACACAGCAGGCCAAGAGAACCTCTGATGAAGGATCTAGGCCCGAAACGTCAGCTTTTGTGCTCCTGAAATGCTGCTTGGCCTGCTGTGTTCATCCAGCTTCACACTTTGTTATCCTGGTAAGGAAGAATGGGTACTCTCTGCATCCTGTGAACGTATGATTAGGAACAGTGAATAAAACTTTCTTTGTAGAGGTGAGTTTGAAGATGAATCTTAAAAGAGACTGAGAATAACCAGATAGACATGTTTTGGTGAAAAATTGCCGAGTGCAGTGTCAATGCAGCTGACTGGCCAGAGATTCACATCCACATGGTGGACTGCCTCCTTGGTGCCTGTTCAAACATGACACTGAGCAATTGCAGAGCACCAAAAGGGGCAAGTAGTGTTGTCCACATAAGGTCGAGGACATAAGTGGAAAGTGGGATGTGGGGAGCAGAGATATTTTAGGGAGCTAACAAAACAGGGCTCAGCAGAGGTTAAAGTCTCCAGAACAAGGAACAGGACAAAGAAGATGGAAAGAGTCAGGGATGTTGTACTTAAATGCATGCAGTATGCAAAACAAGGTAAATGAGTTTGTAACATGATAAAAACCAAAAGAACTGCAGATACCGTAAATCAGGCACAAAAACAAAGTTGCTGGAAAAGCTCAGGCACCAGACCTGAAACGTTAACTCTGTTTTTTCCTTTACAGACGCTGCCAGATCTGTGGAGCTTTTCCAGCAACTTTGTTTTTGAGCTTGTAACACAGATAGAAATTGGCAGGTATAATGTAGTGGGTATCATAGAAACATGGCTGTAAGGGGATCAGGGCTGGAAACTAAATATCCAAGGCTATGTGTCCTATCAAAAGAACATTCAGATGGGCAGAGGGAGTGTGTGCCTTGTGAGTAAGAAATGAAATTAAAAAGCAATAACAAGAAGTGATAACAAAGTGTGAAGCTGGATGAATACAGCAGGCCCAGCAGCATCTCAGGAGTACAAAAGCTGACATTTCGGCCCTAGGCCAATCAACAGAGAGGGGAATGGGGAGAGGGTTCTGAAATAAATAGGGAGAGAGGGGGAGGTGGACCGAAGATGGATAGAGGAGAAGATAGGTAGAGATGAGAGTATAGGTGGGGAGGTGGGGAGGGGATAAGTCAGTCCGGGGAGGACGGACAGGTCAAGGAGGTGGGATGAGGTTAGTAGGGAGGAGATGGAGGTGCGGCTTGGGGTGGGACGAAGGGATGGGTGAGACGAAGAACAGGTTAGGAAGGCAGAGACAGGCTGGGCTGGTTTTGGGATGCAGTGGGGGGAGGGGACGAACTGGGCTGGTTTTGGGATGCAGTGGGGAAGGGGAGATTTTAAAGCTTGTGAAGTCCACATTGATACCATTGGGCTGCAGGGTTCCCAAGCGGAATATGAGTTGCTGTTCCTGCAACCTTCGGATGGCATCATTGTGGCACTGCAGGAGGCCCATGATGGACATGTCGTCTGAGGAATGGCAGGGGGAGTTAAGATGGTTCGCGATTGGGAGGGGCAGTTGCTTATTGCGAACCGGGCAGAGGTGTTCTGCAAAGTGGTCCCCAAGACTCCGCTTGGTTTCCCCAATGTAGAGGAAGCCACACCGGGTACAGTGGATACAGTATACCATGTTGGCAGATGTGCAGGTGAACATCTGCTTAATATGGAAAGTCATCTTGTGGCCTGGGATGGGGGTGAGGGAGGAGGTGTGGGGGAAAGTGTAGCACTTCCTGCGGCTGCAAGGGATGTGCCGGGTGTGGTGGGCTTGGAGGGGAGTGTGGAGCGGACAAGGGAGTCACGGAGAGAGTGGTCTCTCTGGAAAGCAGACAAGGGTGGGGATAGAAAAATGTCTTGGGTGGTGGGGTCGGATTGTAGATGGCGGAAGTGTCGGTGGATGATGCATTGTATCCGGAGGTTGGTGGGGTGGTATGTGAGGATGAGGGGGATTCTCTTAGGGTGGTTATTGCGGGGGCGGGGTGTGAGGGATGTGTTGCGGGAAATGCGGGAGTTACAGTCAAGGGGGTTCTCGACCACTGCGGGGGGGATGTTGCAGTCCTTGAAGAACGCGGACATCTGGGATGTGCGGGAGTGGAATGCCTCATCGTGGGAGCGGATGCGGCGGAGGCGAAGGAATTGGGAATAGGAGATGGTATTTTTGCAGGAGGATGGGTGGGAGGAGGTGTATTCTAAGTAGCTGTGGGAGTTGGTGGGCTTGAAATGGACATCAGTATCCAGCTGGTTGCCTGAGATAGAGACAGAGAGGTCCAGGAAGGTGAGGGATGTGTTGGAAATGGCCCAGGTGAACTTGAGGTTGGGGTGGAAGGTGTTGGTGAAGTGGATGAACTGTTCGGGCTCCTGTTGGGAGCATGAGGCGCCGCTGATACAGTCGTCAATGTAACGGAGGAAGGGGTGGGGTTTGGGGCCAGTGTAGGTGCGGAAGAGGGACTGTTCCACGTAACCTACAAAGAGGCAGGCATAGCTGGGGCCCTTGAGCCATGGCCACCCCCTTTGTCTGTAGGAAGTGGGAGGAATCGAAAGAGAAGTTGTTGAGGGTGAGGACGAGTTCGGCTAGGCGGATGAGGGTGTCGGTGGTGGGGGACAGGTCGGGCCTGTGGGACAGGAAGAAGCGGAGGGCCTTGAGGCCATCTGCATGCGGAATGCAGGTGTATAGGGACTGGACGTCCATGGTGAAAATGAGGTGTTGGGGGCCAGGGAATTGGAAGTCCTGGAGGAGGTGGAAGGCGTGGGTGGTGCCACGGACGTAGTAGGGATTTCCTGGACCAAAGGGGAGAAAATGGAGTCCAGATAGGTGGAGATGAGTTCAGTGGGGCAGGAGCAGGCTGAGGCAATGGGTCGACCAGGACAGGCAGGTTTGTGGATTTCATATAGTGTTGAAAGACATACAATCTGTGTGGATAGAGCTGCAAACATAAAAAGACCTTGATGGGAGAGATCAGTGATAATGGGAACTGCAGATGCTGGAGAATCTGAGATAACAAAGTGTGGAGCTGGATGAACACAGTAGGACAAGCAGCGTCTTAGGAGCACAAGACCTTGATGAGAGTTGTGTGATGGCCTCCTAGCAGTAGGGACAGAAAATAAATCAGGAGATAGCAAAGGCATGTAGGAATAATCACAGGGGGCTGCAGTATGCAGGTGGATTGGGAAAATCAGGTTGGTGGTGGATCTCAAGAAAAGGAATTTGTGGATTGTCTGCAAAATGTATTTTTTGAAGCAGCTTATAGTAGACCCCACTGGTGAACATCGAATTCTGGGCTTCATGATGTGTAATGAGGCAGTCTTGATTAGGGAGCTGAAGGTGAACGACCCCCTAGGTGGCAGCGACCATAATGTGATGGGATTCACCCTGCAGTTTGAGAGGGAGAAGCTGGGATCAGATGTAACAGTATCACAACTGAGTGAAGGTAAGTACAAGGACATGAGGGAGGAGCTGGCCAGAGTTCATTGGAAGGAGATCTGAGCAGGGAAGACAGAGGTGCAGCAATAGCAGCAATCTGGCTGACCTTGTTGCAGTCATTCCATCCTTCCCCCTCTGAGTCTAAGGACAGAAAACTCTTCTTCCCTTCACTTCATTTTTCCGCAGAAGGGTCCTGAACCGAAAAGTCAGCACTCCTGCTCCTCTGATGCTGGCTGGCCTGCTGTGTCTATCAAGCTCCACACTGTGTTATCTCTGACTCCAGCATCAGCATTTCTTACTATCTCAAAGAACCAGCCTGTGTCCTTAGACTCAGAGGGGGAAGGATGTAATGATTGTAACAAGGTCAGCCAGATTGCTGCTAGATCATCATGTCTAAGCCTACACTTCGAAAGAGCCATTCATTTCTTCTGACTCTCTCTTCCTCTTCCCCCCTTTCCCTCCAAATTTCCCTTTCATGATTTTAACCATTTTCTACCTTTTGAGTGTGTCACCACACCAGTTTGAAACACCTCAGAAGAACCTTCCTTTAACCTTCTCTGCTCTGAGAATGATCCGACCTTCTCCAGTCTCCCCACATAACTCAAGTCTCTTATCCCCTGTGACCATTCAATAGACAATAGACAATAGGTGCAGGAGTAGGCCATTCAGCCCTTCAAGCCAGCCACCACCATTCATTATGATCATGGCTGATCATACACAATCAGTATCCTGTTCCTGCCTTATCCCCATAACCCTTGATTCCACTATCTTTAAGAGCTCTATCCATCTCTTTCTTGAAAGTATCCAGAGACTTGGCCTCCACTGCCTGCTGGGGCAGACCATTCCAGATGTCCACCACTCTCTGGGTGAAGAAGTTTTTCCTCAACTCTGTTCTAAATGGCCTACCCCTTATTTTTAAACTGTGTCCTTTGGTTCTGGACTCACCCATCAGCGGAAACATGCTTCCTGTCTCCAGAGTGTCCAATCCCTTAATAATCTTATAATTCTTGTATACCACCTTTTCAATTGTCTCAATCGCCTTCATATCCTCCCTAAGTCACTGTGTGCAAAATTCAACACCTTTGTGGCCAAACTAGGGTTTGTTTAGCTGTAAATTTAATTTAAACTCTTCATCTGTTTATTATAGATCTTGATTTATAAAGCAAAAGATCTTATTTATACTTTTTAACTGTCTTCTCACAAGATAATGCATGGCTTAGAAAGGGTGGACGCTGGGAAGTTGTTTACGTTAGATGGGGAGACTAGGACCCGTGGGCACAGCCTTAGAATTAGAGGGGGTAAATTTAATATGGAAATGAGGAGACATTTCTTCTCAGAGAGTGGTGGGCCTGTGGAATTTGTTGCCACGGAGTGCAGTGGAGGCTGGGACAGTAAATGCCTTCAAGGCGGAGATCGAAAAATTCTTGATCTCACAAGGAATCAAGGGCTACGGGGAGAGTGCAGGGAAGTGGTGTTGAAATGCCCATCAGCCATGATTAAATGGCAGAGTGGACTCGATGGGCCGAATGGCCTTACTTCCACTTCTACGTCTTATGGTCCTAACTTGACCTGCCTCAACCAATAGTCTTTACTACATACTCCCATATATTTCCTCTTTAAAATGACATCATTCTTCTCTCTTTTTGATCTACTATTTGAATCTTTGATTATCCAGCTGAGAAGTATCCTACAATACATTAGCAATGTGAAAGGATTTATAAAAATGTAACTGTTGTTCATGCCTTTTCTCTTGATAGGTTTCTTTCATTGATTAGACCTGGAGATGGGCCGGAATATTCTCGCAATGAATTCTCTCCAGCAAGGACAGAAAAATTCCAAATGGTCTTTATCACCAAATTGCAGAATCTCCCTGAAGAGCTGCTCACCATCTTCTATCCAATTCAAATCGTCATTAAATAACCAAAACATCAACAATTCAGCACAATCCCAGATTTCCAAAGAGCCTGAATCTGATCAAGATCCTTCTCTGTTGAATGTCCGGCAATCCTCTTTGTTAAAGTCTTTCTCCAAGAATTAAGTTAAAAAAAGGCATTTCTCCAACAATCTGTAGGAAGGAACTAGACAAGCCTTTAGATTTTGAATTTTTCTGTCTTTTTAGGTAATGAATCTCAGATTTTCTTGGAATAAATTGTGATATCAGTTCCAGTTGTAATTTATGGTGAAATAAACACTGAATCAAATTCCCTCTGTAAATGTCAGTACATCCCTACAAAGCTTCATTCCTCAATCCAACTATGGACCATGACTTCAGTCACAGAATAGAATACTTACAGTGTGGAAACAGGCCCTTCGACCCAACACATCCACACCGACCCTCAGATTGTATTGCCCAGACCCATCTCCCTGTAACCCACTTAATCTACACACCCCTGAACGTTACACGGCAATTGAACATGGCCAATCCACCTAGCCTGCACAGCTTCAGGCTGTGGGAGGAGACCAGAGCACCTGAAGGAAACCCACACAGACAAAGGAAGAATGTGCAAACACCACACAGTCACCTCAGGGTGGAATCCAACCTGGGTCCCTGGGGCTGTGAGGCAGTAGTGCTAACCATTGAGCTGCTGTCCGCCCTAATCTCTCTCTGATCTCTCCCTGTAAGTCTTGGGATCACAATTTGTTATCTGACACCACTGTGAAACACCTGGGGGTAGCTTATTGTGTTAAAGGGCTATAAAAACACATGTTATTGTTGTCATTATATGCCGGTCCCCATCCTCTTCCAGGATGCTGGAGAAGATCAGCAGCTCTGGCAGCATTATGGAGAGAGAAACAGAGTTAACGTTTCAAGTTCAGAGACCCTTCTTCAGAATTATTAGTAGTTTGGAAAAATTGATATTTATGCTGTGGGGGCAGACAGTAGAGAAATAATTGTTTTCTCTCCACAGATGCTGCCAGACCTACTGAGCTTCTCCGGCATTCTCTGTTTTGTGCCTCAAGGTAAGGATCTGTTTTGGGAATCTGAGATCTTTGAACAGTTTTGGAATTTTCTCCAAAGTATAGAATGTGTTTGTTTGAAAAACATTTCTGTTTGATGAAGCTAGCTCCTTCCACTGTAACCCCTATCCAACAATAAAACAACGCTGACCAGAGCAACATGAAAGTAGCACATAAGTACCACTGAGCAGGTGACCTGGTCATTATTCCATTGCTGTTTATGGGAGCTTGCAGTGTTAGATTAGCTCCTAATTTCCTGCAGTACAACGGTGGTTCACTTTACAAAGTCAAGCACTATGATGGATTTTGTGGTGATGTAAAAACAAGCTTTCATTTACGGACAGTGACTGTGTTAGGACAGTAGTCGAAAGATCAAATTACACCCGTTCTAAATGGATAGATGTGCTCAGGAGGTCAATGTTAAAAGGAAGGGGTTTGAATCCACAAAAGCAGCTGTTAAAATACAGCTCAACCCATTCAGTGGACAATAAAGCTCAGGATTGTAACTTCATCACTCAATCTGTCAATATTTGTAAATCCATCTCACAATCGAACCTCCCTCTGCTACACTTTGTATTCTGCAAGTGACATAAAGTTATACAGCCATAAGAAATAAAGCAGGAGTAGGCTGTTTGGGCCCACATCTCTCCATATTTCCAGTTTGTTTGAATACACAGTACAACCACTTCTCCACATTTTCACATTGATATTTCATAATCTTATTTAATTCATTGTTTGATTCAAGAAGAATTACAACGCTAACCTTTTGCCAGCATTTCCACACTCAGATACCTATCATGATAGACAATAGGTGTGGGAGTAGGCCATTCGGCCCTTCGATCCAGCACCACCATTTATTATGATCATGGCTGATCATCCACAATCAGTATCCTGTTCCTGCCTTATCCCCATAACCCTTGATTCCACTATCTTTAAGAGCTCTGTCCAGCTCTTTCGTGAAAGTATCCAGAGACTTGGCCTCCACTGCCTTCTGGGGCAGAGCATTCCATATATCCACCACTCTCTGGGTGAAGAAGTTTTTCCTCAACTCTGTTCTAAATGGCCTACCCCTTATTTTTAAACTGTATCCTTTGGTTCTGGACTCACCCATCAGCTGGAACATGCTTCCTGCCTCCAGAATGCCCAATCCCTTAATAATCTTATATGTCTCAATCAGATCCACTCTCATCCTTCTAAACTCAAGAGTATACAAGCCCAGGATAATAAAATGTGAGGCTGGATGAACACAGCAGGCCCAGCAGCATCTCAGGAGCACAAAAGCTGACGTTTCGGGCCTAGACCCTTCATCAGAGCTTTGGTGCTCCTGAGAGCTCTGATGAAGGGTCTAGGCCCGAAACGTCAGCTTTTGTGCTCCTGAGATGCTGCTGGGCTTGCTGTGTTCATCCAGCCTCACATTTTATTATCTTGGAATCTCCAGCATCTGCAGTTCCCATTATCAGTATACAAGCCCAGTCGCTCCAATCTTTCAACATATGATAGTCCCGCCATTCCGGGAATTGACCTCGTGAACCTACGCTGCACTCCCTCAATAGCAAGAATGTCCTTCCTCAAATTGGGAGACCAAAACTGCACACAGTACTCCAGGTGCGGTCTCACCAGGGCCCTGTACAGCTGCAGAAGGACCTCTTTGCTCCTATACTCAATTCCTCTTGTTATGAAGGCCAGCATGCCATTAGCTTTCTTCACTACCTGCTGTACCTGCATGCTTGCTTTCATTGACTGATGTACAAGAACACCCAGATCTCATTGTGCTTCCCCTTTACCTAACTTGACTCCATTGTGATAGTAATCTGCCTTCCTGTTCTTTCCAACAAAGTGTATAACCGCACATTTATCCACAATAAACTACATCTGCCATGCATCTGTCCACTCACCTAGCCTGTCCAAGTCACCCTGTATTCTCATAACATCCTCCTCACATTTCACACTGCCACCCAGCTTTGTGTCATCACCAAATATGCTAATATTACTTTTAATGCCTTCATCTATATCACTAGTGTATATTGTAAACAGCTGCGGGCCCAGCACCGAGCCTTGTGGAACGTCACTGGTCACTGCCTGCCATTCCAAAAGGGACCCGTCTATCACTACTCTTTGCTTCCTGTCAGACAGCCAATTTTCAATCCAACTCAGTATTTTGCCCCCAATATCATGTGCCCTAATTTTGTTCACCAATCTGTTATGCAAGACTTTATCAAAGGCTTTCTGAAAGTCCAGTTACACTACATCCACTGGTTCTCCCTTGTCCATCTTCATAGTTACATCCTCAAAAATTCCAGAAGATTAGTCCAGCACGATTTCCCCTTCGTAAATCCATGCTGACTCTGACCTATCCTGTTACTGCTATCCAAATGAATCGTAATTTCATCTTTTATAATTGACTCCAGCATCTTTCCCACCACTGACGTCAGGCTAACTGGTCTATCATTTCCTGTTTCCTCTCTCCCTCCTTTCTTGAAAAGTGGGACAAAATTAGCCATCCTCCAATCGGCAGGAACTGATCCTGAATCTATAGAACATTGGAAAATGATTACCAATGCGTCCACGATTTCTAGAGCCACCTCCTTAAGCACCCTGGGATGCAGACCATCAGGTCCCGGGGACTTATCAGCCTTCAGACCTAACAGTCTATCTAACACCATTTCCTGCCTAATATAAATACCCTTCAGTTCATCTATTACCCGAGGTCCTTCAGCCACTATTACATCACGCTACAAACTCCCTTCTCCTGGCCTGTCTCCTCACCCATCTCTCCTCCTCCTCTTTCACATTACCCTTCCTCACTCCCTCTCTCCTCTTTCAATCTCTTCCCATACCCTGTTCCATCCCTATACCCTTTCTCCTTCTCCTGATCCCTCCTCTCTCTCTATCCCTTCCCCCATCCCCTCCCGAGGAACATCTCCAGTGCCTCTGCTACTAATGCAAACCCTACACCATGACAGGTCATAGCCAGTCGAATCTCCCCCATTGCACCAGTCACTCATTTCCTGCTCCCCATATGTTATGACCATATAATGATAAGTTTTAATCTACAATTGAGAGGGAGAAGGGAGAATTGGAAGTGTCAGTATTGCAGTTGAACAAAGGGAACTATGGAGCTATGAGCGAGGAGCTGGCCAAAATTCAATGGGACAATACCCTCGCAGGGAAGACAGTGGAACAAAATGGCAGGCATTTCTGGATATAATGCAGAAGGTGCAGGATCAGTTCTTACCAAAGAGGAAGAAAGATCCTAAGGGGAGGTGGGGGGGAGGTGCCGTGGATGACAAGGGAAGTTAAGGACTGTATAAAGATAAAAGAGAAGAAGTACAACATAGTGAAGATGAGCGGGAAGCCGGAGGACTGGGAAAGTTTTAAAGAGCAACAGAGGTAACTAAAAAGGCAATACATGGAGAAAAAAAATCAGTTACGAAGGCACACTGGCCAAAAATATAAAGGAGGATAGTAAAAGCTTTTTCAGGTATGTGAAAAGAGAAAAAAGTTAAGACTAAAGTTGGGCCCTTGAGACAGAAACGGATGAATTTATTATGGGGAACAAGGAAATGGCACATGAGTTGAATAGGTACTTTGGATCTGTCTTCACTAGGGAAGACACAAGCAATCTCTCAGATGTAATAGTGGCTGAAGGACCGAGGGTAATGGATGAACTGAAGGGTATTTATATTAGGCAGGAAATGGTGTTGGATAGACTGTTAGGTCTGAAGGCTGATAAGTCCCCGGGACCTGATGGTCTACATCCCAGGGTGCTTAAGGAGGTGGCTCTAGAAATCGTGGACGCATTGGTAATCATTTTCCCATGTTCTACAGATTCAGGATCAGTTCCTGTGGATTGGAGGGTGGCTAATGTTATCCCACTTTTCAAGAAAGGAGGGAGAGAGAAAAGAGGGAATTATAGACTGGTTAGCCTGACGTCAGTGGTGGGAAAGATGCTGGAGTCAATTATAAAAGATGAAATTACGACTCATTTGGATAGCAGTAACAGGATAGGTCAGAGTCAGCATGGATTTACGAAGGGGAAATCGTGCTTGACTAATCTTCTGGAATTTTTTGAGGATGTAACTATGAAGATGGATAAGGGAGAGCCAGTGGATGTAGTGTACCTGGACTTTCAGAAAGCCTTTGATAAAGTCCCACATAGGAGATTGGTGAACAAAATTAGGGCACATGGTATTGGGGGCAAAATATTGAGTTGGATTGAAAATTGGCTGTCTGACAGGAAGCAAAGAGTAGTGATAAACGGGTCCCTTTCAGAATGGCAGGCAGTGACCAGTGGGGTACAGCAAGATTTGGTGCTGGGCCCGCAGCTGTTTACAATATACACTAGTGATATAGATGAAGGCATTAAAAGTAATATTAGCAAATCTGCTGATGACACAAAGCTGGGTGGCAGTGTGAAATGTGAGGAGGATGTTATGAGAATACAGGGTGACTTGGACAGGCTAGGTGAGTGGACAGATGCATAGCAGATGCAGTTTAATGTGGATAAATGTGAGGTTATCCACTTTGGTGGCAAGAACAGGAAGGCAGATTACTATCTCAATGGAGTCAAGTTAGGTAAAGGGGAAGTACAACGAGATCTTGGTGTTCTTGTACATCAGTCAATGAAAGCAAGCATGCAGGTACAGCAGGTAGTGAAGAAAGCTAATGGCATGCTGGCCTTCATAACAAGGGGAATTGAGTGTAGGAGCAAAGAGGTCCTTCTGCAGCTGTACAGGGCCCTGGTGAGACCGCACCTGGAGTACTGTGTGCAGTTTTGGTCTCCAAATTTGAGGAAGGACATTCTTGCTATTGAGGGAGTGCAGCGTAGGTTCACGAGGTCAATTCCCAGAATGGCGGGACTATCGTATGTTGAAAGATTGGAGCGACTGGGCTTGTATACACTTGAGTTTAGAAGGATGAGAGGGGATCTGATTGAGACGTATAAGATTGTTAAGGGATTGGACACTCTGGAGGCAGGAAGCATGTTTCCGCTGGTGGGTGAGTCCAGGACCAGAGGACACAGTTTAAAAATAAGGGGTAGGCCATTTAGAACAGAGTTGAGGAAAAACTTCTTCACCCAGAGAGTGGTGGATATATGGAATGCTCTGCCCCAGAAGGCAGTGGAGGCCAAGTCTCTGGATACTTTCAAGAAAGAGATGGATAGAACTCTTAAAGGTAGTGGAATCAAAGTTTATGGGGATAAGGCAGGAACAGGATACTGATTGTGGATGATCAGCCATGATCATAATGAATGGTGGTGCTGGCTCAAAGGGCCGAATGGCCTCTCCAGCGCCCATTGTCTATTGTCTATGTCCCTCAGTATCTCGCAGTACAACAAGGGGAGCACATCATGAACTTCGGTGGGGAGAGTCAGTCGCACAAAGAACAGTAGAAGAAAGTCTCTGATCCAACACTTGCCATTGTAAAAAGAGTTACCCTCAATTCTACCTGTTTTCTACCAGTGATAGTTCTCTGTTTCTGATCCCTTTTCACCAAATATCACACAACCTACATCTGTAACCTCATAGCTACAATGAAACCTACCCATTTTTGGAGTCTTCATAGCTGAAGTAGCGAGATTAAGCTATCAAGAATATGTTTGGGGAAATGTAATTTGCTTTACTGTAGTTATATGATATCTATCTGCTGTGAATGTCTTTGGGTGTGATCTGTGGCAACCATTATGCGTATCATGTGAAACATGGTGTAGGATAGAGTTGGGCTGGAAATGTGTGGATTTTCAGCATTGTAAGAGAGCCTGTTATTAAAAGAAATCACACATGAGGATATAGTCCAACAGAGATAATGGGAACTGCAGATGCTGGAGAGTCCGAGATAACAAAGTGTGGAGCTGGATGGACACAGCAGGACAAGCAGCATCTCAGGAGCACAAAAGCTGACGTTTCGGGCCTAGATCTGATGAAGGGTGTCGGCCCGAAACGTCAGCTTTTGTGCTCCTGAGATGCTGCTTGGCCTGCTGTGTTCATCCAGCCTCACACTTTGTTATCTCTTATAGTCCGACAGGTTTATTTGAAAACACAAGTTTTCAATGTGTGATTTCTGACCTTGCCCATTCCAGTCTGACAGGAGCACCTCCACATCACTGAAAGAAATGACCAGGAAGAATTTACAACACCAGTCTGCATGTGTGTCAAAATGTCAGTGAATTTTCCACTTCCTGCTAATGCGGAATTGATGGGAAATATGAGGCAGGTTGGAATTTTATTCCATTCCAAATGGCAAGCTATGAAACAGCCAAAGACCTAATTTTAAAAAAAGCTTGAACAAGTAAGTGTAACAAACCTGCTATCAGTCCTGCAGAACGTCTCACTGAGGAGCAGAAAGGCTGGAGGGGAGAGGTTTTGCAAACCTTGGAGACACTCTCCGAACTCCATGTTGATGCTACGTGTAAGCAGTATGTATTCAACGTCTGTGCTTAAGAGGAGTTGTATACTATTGATCAATATTGTGGTGGCACGGTGGCTCAGTGGTTGGCACTGCTGCCTCAGCGCATCAGGGACCTGGGTTGGATTCAAGCCTCCGGCGACTGTCTGTGTGGAGTTTGCACATTCTCCCCGTGTCTGTGTGGGTTCCCTCCGAGTGCTCCGGTTTCCTCCCACTGTCCAAAGATGTGCAGGCTAGGTGGATCGGCCATGCTAAATCGCCCATAGTGTTCAGGGGTGTGGGTTATAGGGGGATGGGTCTGGGTGGGATGCTTCAAGGGTCAGTGTGGACTTGTTGGGTCGAAGGGCCTGTTTCCACACTGTAGAGGATCTAATCTAATGTGACTGGACTGACACATTCAATAGGACGCTGTGAGTTTAGGCATCTGAAAGGCAATCACTTTTAAAATAGAATTGTCTTGGACATAAAAGATCCTGCTATGAGAACATGTTGGCTTGGAGAGAAGAAACTTACTGTCAAGAAATATGTTGACATGCAGACATTCTGAGATTGTTACTCAACTGGGCATATTAATGGGGGAATAGATGAGGCTTTGGTTTACCCTGAGAGATATTCCAGGCAACAGCATGGAAAAGGAAATAAAAATTGCAGAAAAACTAGCAGAACAATCAAGGACAGAAGGCATAAGTATTCTATCACTCTCCTGACTTGTGCCTTGTAGATGTGGACAAGCTTTGGGGAGTAGGAAGTGAGTTACTAGCTACAGTATCTCTAGTCTCTGACCTGCTCTTGTAGCCACTGTGTTTATGTAGTGAGTGCAATTAAATTTCTGGTCAATTGTGATGCAAGATGTTTGGTAAGATAGAAACAAATTGTTGGCCACAAGGACATCAACTTTTTACAGTTGATATAAATACTTAAATGAAAGTGCTAAAGGTTTTGTAGCTAGATTTGTCTTGTTACAATGGTAGGGGGAAAAGTAAATTGTGAAGAATATAAAGAAGACTACAAAAGGATACAGAAACTTTAGATGTGTGGGCAAAGATATGTAAATGACATGGGGAAATGTGAAATTGTCCATTTGGAAGGAAGAATGTCAAGGTATATTATTTAAATGGTGAGAGGTTGCAGAACTCAGATGCAGAAAGATTTGGGTGCCCTAATGTAAGAATCACAGAAAGTTAGTATGTAAGTACATCCAGAAATCAGGAAAGCTATGGTTTATTGCAAGGGGAACTGAATGAGGGGACTGAATGTAGGGAGGTTATGCTTCAGTCTTTTGGGCACTGGTGAGACAGCACCTGGAGTATTGTGTACTGTACTGATCACTTTGTTCAAAGAAAAATGTTAATATGCTAAAGACAAAAAAACTGCTGAGGCTGGAATCCAAGGTAGACAGACATGAAGCTAGAAGAACACAGCAGGCCAGGCAGCATCTGGAGGAAAGGAGCCCTGAAGAAGGGTAATACCTGAAACGTTGACTGCTCTTAAATGCAACAATTCAGAATGGGTAATAAATGCTGGCCTAGCCAGTGATACCCTCACCCAGTCAATGAATGAATAAGACAATAGGGAACAGGAGTGGGCCATTCGGCTCCATGAGCTGCTCTGCCATTCAATATTATCATGGCTGACCTGACATTCCTCATTTGCAATCTCCTTCCCATTCCCAGGGCTCTTGACTTCCTGACCGGTCAAGGATCTCAGCCTTAAAAATATATAAGAACATAACAAGAACACAAGAACTAGGAGCAGAAGTAGGCCATCCGGCCCCTCGAGCCTGCCCCACCATTTAATAAGATCATGGCTGAGCTTTTAGAGGCTCAGCTCCATTTACCCGCCCACTCACCATAACCCTTAATTCCTCTACTAAGCAAAAATTTATCTAGCCTTGTCTTAAACACATTCACTGAGGTAGCTTCAACTGCTTCACTGGGCAGGGAATTCCACAGATTCACAACCCTTTGGGTGAAGAAGCTCCTCCTGACCTCAGTCCTACATCTGCTTCCCTTTATTTTGAGGCTATGCCTCTGTATAAGGACTCTACCCCCACACAGTCTGTGGCAAAGAGATCCAAAGACTCTCAACTCCCTGAAAGAAGAAATTCCTCCTCATCTCAATCTTAGATTGGTGCCCCTTTATTCAGAGACCATTTCCATGAGGGAGTCTTATGGACCAGACCAGAACCCTTACCTTTAAAAAGGCACCTAGGCACTAAAGTGACTAGTCAAATTACTCGACGTTAAGCAAAACACAATTCACTTAAACACTAGTCAAAATGCAGCCAAAGAAAGAGGAATTCAGAATAACAACTCTGTTGGAAAACTTAACAAAAAAAATAAATACAGTACCTATAATTAATTAACTGATCCATTATAGTAACATCCCATTTACACAGCCCTTGGCTAAAAAGAAAGTTCAGACACAGATTCTTATTAGCAGTTCTGGATGTGAGTTTGCTCACTGAGCTGGAAAGTTCGTTTTCAGACATTTCGTCACCATTCTAGGTAACATCATCAGACAGCCTCTGAAGAAGCTGAGCTACAAATCTTCTCAAAACTCGCTATTAGCAGTTCTCCAGTCCAGGAAAAAAAGACACTAAGAGAAAATTCAGAGAGATTAGCAACCAGGAGACATTCACTGAAGCTTCCAAATCTCTTGAGACCCCAATAGCTTCTGATGCTCCTGACAAAATAAAACAAAACCCAGAAATCTGGATCTGTGAGAGCTGGCCACACCTAGTCAAGCTGCAGTGAACAGACTCAATACCTCTCAAGCTGTTTACTCAAGTGATCTTCAGTGGCCAGCCTAGTGCCTTCGACTTACACTCTCTCTTCAAAAACAAACAGGACAAAATAACCTTGTGAAGTGATCGTATCATTGTACCACCAAGTCCCTTAAGAATCCATTATACTTCAATGAGATCGCCTCTCGTTCTTCTAAGCTTCAGGGGGTAGAGGCATAAAGTCATAGAGATATACAGCACAGAAAGAGACCCTTCGGTCCAACTCACCCATGCTGACCAGGTATCCCATATAAATCTAGGCCCATTTGCCAGCATTTGGCTCTTATCCTTCTAAACCCTTCGGTCCAACCCTAAAGTTGGACCAAAGGGTCTGTTTCTGTACTGTTTATCTCTATGACTTTATGACTCTAGATGCTGCCAGACCTGCTGAGATTTTCTGGCAATTTCAGTTTTGGTGATTAAGAAAGTTCTGATTGCTGCAGGCTGAATAAGCAGCGTGTGTGAATCCTGGAAACCTGTGAGCAAGGAGAGATCCAAGGGCTTTCAAAGAACGAAGAAACCTACAGCACAGGGACAGGCCCTTCGGCCCTCCAAGCCTGCGCCGATCAAGATCCTCTGCCTAACCTGTCATCTATTTTCTAACGGTCTGTATCCATTTGCTCCCTGCCCGTCCATGTACCTGTCCAAATATATCTTAAAAGACGCTAACCTCCTATGACTTGGATAAGGGGATTGAAGGATGGGTCAGCAAGTTTGCAGACGACACAAAGGTCGGAGGTGTCGTTGACAGTGTAGCGGACTGTTGTAGGCTGCAGCGGGACATTGACAGGATGCAGAGATGGGCTGAGAGGTGGCAGATGGAGTTCAACCTGGATAAATGCGAGGTGATGCATTTTGGAAGGTCGAATTTGAAAGCTGAGTACAGGATTAAGGATAGGATTCTTGGCAGCGTGGAGGAACAGAGGGATCTTGGTGTGCAGATACATAGATCCCTTAAAATGGCCACCCAAGTGGACAGGGTTGTTAAGAAAGCATATGGTGTTTTGGCTTTCATTAACAGGGGGATTGAGTTTAAGAGTCGTGAGATCTTGTTGCAGCTCTATAAAACTTTGGTTAGACCGCACTTGGAATACTGCGTCCAGTTCTGGGCGCCCTATTATAGGAAAGATGTGGATGCTTTGGAGAGGGTTCAGAGGAGGTTTACCAGGATGCTGCCTGGACTGGAGGGCTTATCTTATGAAGAGAGGTTGACTGAGCTCGGTCTCTTTTCATTGGAGAAAAGGAGGAGGAGAGGGGACCTAATTGAGGTATACAAGATAATGAGAGGCATAGATAGAGTTGATAGCCAGAGACTATTTCCCAGGGCAGAAATGGCTAGCACGAGGGGTCATAGTTTTAAGCTGGTTGGTGGAAAGTATAGAGGGGTGTCAGAGGCAGGTTCTTTACGCAGAGAGTTGTGAGAGCATGGAATGCGTTGCCAGCAGCAGTTGTGGAAGCAAGGTCATTGGGGTCATTTAAGAGACTGCTGGACATGTATATGGTCACAGAAATTTGAGGGTGCATACATGAGGATCAATGGTCGGCACAACATTGTGGGCTGAAGGGCCTGTTCTGTGCTGTACTGTTCTATGTTCTATGTTCTATGTTCTATGCAAGGAATGGAGGGATATGGACCAAAAGCAATCATGGTCGGCACAACATCGTGGGCTGAAAGGCCTCTTCCTGTGCTGTACAATTCTATGTTCTATGTTCTATGTTCTAACGTGTCTGCGTCTACCCCCTCCGCTGGCAATGCGTTCCAGGCACCCACCACCCTTTCAATTAAACTTTGGTTAGTCTCACTACCCCACTGCAACTACTGAAGAAATTCTGCCTTGACTTGTCAAGGGAAAAGTCAGTATTGTTCTTGATGCAAAGGATGGTTACTGGCAAAGTAAGCTGGCTGAAAGCAGCTGGTTTCTAATTGCACCCTGCAAGCTCTTCAGGAAGTAATTTGGTTGCGCACACCATTTAGCTTTCCTCTGCTCCAGAGGTATCAAACCAGACAGCATTCGATGGTTATGGATTATCTGCTCATGTGTGGAGGTGGGCTCAACTGGAAGAAACCATTTTAGACCTCGATCAGAATCTGGTGCAACTGCTAAAGACAGCTCCCCAGATGAACCTGAGGCTGAACAAGTAAACGGTACAATTGATTGCAGACAGAAACACAGACAGAAGCAGGAGTTTCAGTCAGACACAGAGACCGACATTGTAGATAATCGCAGAGACAGGCAGCAAACAGATGGTGACAAACGGAGAAAGCAAATGCAGACAGACTGCAGTCAGAGTTAGTAATCAGTGACAGATAACAGACAGAGACAGAGATTATAGACAAACACAGATACAGAGACGGCAGGAAATCACACAGGAACTGAAGATGTGCACAGAGACAGACTTCAGAAAGAGCCAGTGACTGTGGACAGATACAGACAGACATTGTGGGCTACCAGTGACTGCAGGTTGCGATAGAGACAGAGACTGCTGACAGAGACAGAGACAGTACACAGGGACTGAGACAACAGACAGATACAAAGGGGAGACTGGAGACAGATTTGAGAGGCTGAAGAAATAGAGAATGGAGCTGGAAGATGGACAGAGGAAACGTGGGTGTTCCTTCACTGAGTATGTTTGAGTAGGCTAATACAAGTTCACTCTCAAAGGGGTCAAAGATATGGAGAGCAGGTATGAAATTGGAGCTGAACCTCAAAGTCAGCCATGTTGATTGATTCGAGGAGTGGACTCAATGGGCTGAATGGTCGACTCCTTTTCCCATGATTTTATGGTCACAAGTTGACTGTGAAGGAAGAATTTGGTTTCCTTGACCAAGTCTTCTGTCTCAAACTCATTCCAGGGAGTAATCCTGAGCAGTTGTCAGAATTGTATCCCATTCACTGCAGAGGAATCATCAAAAAACTGCAAATGCTGGGCCTGCGCAGTGTCCTCAGCCTTTGAACCCTCCCTCAATCCAGCCCAGTCAAGATAAAATGAAATGTACAATGATGGCTGCCAGAGATCTAAAACACACAAACACCCAGGATACTGGGGAGAACTCAGCTGGTTTCGTACCATCTGTGGAGAAAGAAAGAGTGAACGTTTCCAGTCCAGTTCTAAAGAAGTCTCACTGGACCCAATGTGTCAACTAAGTGGAAATGATGTCACTGAATGTGTTCACAGGCCACAGTGTGTTATAAAAGCAGCAGTAGCATGCATTCAGTGTTCTCCTAGGATCCAGAGAGAGAGAGAGCAGTGGAAAGCTGTAATTCTCACAGCCACTAACCAGACAGGGAGAGTCATCTTTCAGTTGCTGACTAATTGAAGCCTGACTGGCCTGCTTTACAAAACAAGCAGGCACTCTCTGATGAAGGGTCTAGGCCGTAAACGTCAGCTTTTGTGCTCCTGAGATGCTGCTTGGCCTGCTGTGTTCATCCAGCTTCACACTTTATTATCTTGGAATTCTCCAGCATCTGCAGTTCCCATTATCTCAGGCACAGGAATCTCTGGCTAAAATTGAGCCTTCAATCATTTCCAAGTTCCAATCTTGCCTTGTCTCCTTCAAATGAAGCTGCTTCAGGTCTACACACTCAACTGTCTCTGGGTGATTGTTCACAGTGGATCAAATCTGGGTGAGGACTGCAATTTCATCTCATTCCTGTGTGTGTGTGTGTGTGTGTGTGTGTGTGTGTGTGTGTGTGTGTGTGTGTGTGTGTGTGTGTGCACATGTGATGGTATGTGTGTGTGTGCATGTGTGTACATGTGTGATGGTGTGTACGTGTGCATGTGTGTGTGTGTGTGTGTGTTTGTGTGTTTGTGTGTGTGTGTGTGTGTGCCTGTGTGTGTGTGTATGTGTATGCATGTGTGTGTGTGTGTGTGTGTGTGTGTGTGTGCGCGCGCACATGCGCGCGATGGTGTGTGTGAAGAAGTTACACCGCAGATTCTTCTTAAACCTATCCCCTCTCACCTTGAACCTATGCCCCCCGAAGTTTTCAATTTCCTGTCCCTGGGACAAAGATGATATGTGTTCATCCTATCCAAGCCCCTCACGATTTTATACTCCTCAATTACATCACCCTTCATTCTCCTACGTTCCGTGGAATAAAGTCCTTTCCTGGCCAACTTCTCCCTATATCTCAGACCTAACTCAGTCCTCTCTTCTTTGTAAATGTTCTTTGTGCACTCTCCATTTTAACTATGTCTTTCCTATAACAGCTTGACCAAAACTATACATAAGACTCCAAGCACAGCCTCACCAATGACTTGTTGGTGTAACATAACATCCCAACTCCTATTCTCAGTGCTTCGACCGATGAAGGCCAGCATGCTAAATGCCTTCTTCACCACCCTGTCCACCAGTGACACCACTTTCAACGAACTATGTACTTGTACTCCTAAGTTCCTCTGTTCTTCAACACTCCTCAGGACCTTACCATTTACTGTATAAGTCTCACCTGAGTTTGACTTTCCAAAGTGCAGCACCTCGCAGTAATCTGCATTGAATTGCATTTGCTAATCCTCAGCTCAACCCTCTCCTTCTCGACCACTTCCCTTGCATGAGGAGTGGTGACCCTCAGGTTAAACTGTCACCAGTCATCTCACTCTGTAGGAACAAAAACAGAAATTGCTGGAAAAGATCAGCATGTCTGGCAGCATCTGTGGAGAGAAAAAGATCAGAGTTAATATTTTGGGTTTTGTGACTGAGGATGTTCTGAGGAAGGATCACCAGACCCAAAACATTAACTCTGATATTTTTCTTCATGGATGCTGCCAGACAAAGAACAAAGAACAAAGAAAATTACAGCACAAGAACAGGCCCTTCGGCCCTCCAAGCCTGCGCCAATCAAGATCCTCTGTCTAATCTGTCATCTATTTTCTAAAGGCCTGTGTCCATTTGCTCCCTGCCCATCCATGTACCTGTCCAAATATATCTTAAAAGACGTTAACATGTCTGCATCTACCACCTCTGCTGGCAATGCGTTCCCAGCACCCACCAACCTCTGTGTAAAGAACTTTCCATGGATATCTCCCTTAAACTTTCCTCCACTCACTTTGAACTCATGACCCCTAGTAATTGAGTCCCCCAGTCTGGGAAAAAGCTTCTTGCTATCCACCCGGTCTATACCCCTCATGATTTTGTAGACCTCAATCAGGTCCCCCCTAAATCTCTGTCTTTCTAATGAAAATAATCCTAATTTACGCAACCTCTCTTCATAGCTAGCACCCTCCATACCAGGCAACATCCTGGCGAACCTCCTCTGCACCCTCTCCAAAGCATCCACATCCTTTTGGTAATGTGGCGACCAGAACTGTATACAGTACTCCAAATGTGGCCGAACCAAAGTCCTATACAACTGCAACATGACCTGCCAACTCTTGTACTCAATACCCCGCCCAATGAAGGAAAGCGTGCCGTATGCCTTCTTGACCACCCTATTGACCTGCGTTGTCACCTTCAGGGAACAATGGACCTGAACACCCAGATCTCTCTGTTCATCATTTTCCCTCGGGCTTTTCCATTTACTGTATAGTTCACCCTTGAATTTGATCTTCCAAAATGCATCACCTCGCATTTGCCAGGATTGAACTCCATCGCCATTTATCTGCCCAATTCTCCAGTCTCTCTATATTCTGCTGTAATCTCTGACAGTCCGCTTCACTATCTGCTACTCCACCAATCTTCTGAACTCTTTTGCAACTTCTGTTTTTGTTCCTGATTAACAGCACCAGCAGTTCTTTCGGTTTTTATCACTCTCTAGGACTACAGTGACTTTAATTCCCTCTAAGTCTTGCTCATTATGTACCCACTATGCTCACTGACCTACAAGTTCTATAACAAATGTATGCCTCCCTACCTCTGTAAACACTTCCAGGTCAAATGAGTGACCTTTCTCCTCATTTCCTATCATCAGTGTTGCCTGCAGTTTCCCAGCTGTGAAATCTGGGACAAATTCCCAGCCCTGACAACTTGTGTCTTTGCTAATTTAACATTGTCCTGAAACACAACTTTCTGCACTGAGATAATGGGAACTGCAGATGCTGGAGATTCCAAGATAATAAAATGTGAGGCTGGATGAACACAGCAGGCCAAGCAGCATCTCAGGAGCACAAAAGCTGACGTTACCTCTGGATACAACGCATTATCCTCCGACACTTCCGCCATTTACAATCCGACCCCACCACCCAAGACATTTTTCCATCCCCTCCCCTGTCTGCTTTCCGGAGAGACCACTCTCTCCGTGACTCCCTTGTTCGCTCCACACTGCCCTCCAACCCCACCACACCCGGCACCTTCCCCTGCAACCGCAGGAAATGCTACACTTGTCCCCACACCTCCTCCCTCACCCCCATCCCAGGCCCCAAGATGACATTCCACATCAAGCAGAGGTTCACCTGCACATCTGCCAATGTGGTATACTGCATCCACTGTACCCGGTGTGGCTTCCTCTATATTGGGGAAACCAAGCGGAGGCTTGGGGACCGCTTTGCAGAACACCTCCGCTCAGTTCGCAACAAACAACTGCACCTCCCAGTCGCAAACCATTTCCACTCCCCCTCCCATTCTCTTGATGACATGTCCATCATGGGCCTCCTGCACTGCCACAATGATGCCACCCAAAGGTTGCAGGAACAGCAACTCATATTCCGCCTGGGAACCCTGCAGCCATATGGTATCAATGTGGACTTCACCAGTTTCAAAATCTCCCCTTCCCCTACTGCATCCCTAAACCAGCCCAGTTCATCCCCTCCCCCCACTGCACCACACAACCAGCCCAGCTCTTCCCCCCCATCCACTGCATCCCAAAACCAGTCCAACCTGTCTCTGCCTCCCTAACCGGTTCTTCCTCTCACCCATCCCTTCCTCCCACCCCAAGCCGCACCCCCAGCTGCCTACTCACCTCATCCCACCTCCTTGACCTGTCCGTCTTCCCTGGACTGACCTATCCCCTCCCTACCTCCCCACCTACACTCTCTCCACCTACCTGCTTTACTCTCCATCTTCGGTCCGCCTCCCCCTCTCTCCCTATTTATTCCAGTTCCCTCCCCCCATCCCCCTCTCTGATGAAGGGTCTAGGCCCGAAACGTCAGCTTTTGTGCTCCTGAGATGCTGCTTGGCCTGCTGTGTTCATCCAGCCTCACATTTTCTGCACTGAGATGTTAGGTTGACTCTCTGCCAATCTGCACCTGATAGGTGTCACAAAGTGAGTGTGCACGGGCATGTTTCTCCACGTTAAGGCTTTGCACCTCAGTGTGCAATAACTATTGACTTTGCCGAATCTCATTGACAGCCTTCAATGCAGCTGCCCACGGGATCGCTTCTCAGTCGAGCACTCGCCGTAGGGCCGGCAAAGCTATCGACGGGAATACTGATGATTCCTGCTCCATTGCTGAGCAGGAAGAGGATCCCTGGTGGAGGCTGGACTTAGGTCAAAAGTTTCAGATATGGTCTGTCAAAATAACCAACCACAAGGAGGAGAACAAGGAAGCAATCCAGGGAGCAGAAATCCGCAGTGGGGACTCCACCTGGAACCATGGCAACAATAACCCAAAGTGAGTAGGTTTGGCAGTGACTGGTGGGTGTGTTAGCACACAATGCTCTCTGCACACTCACACCATTCTGCCTCTCATTTCAGGTGTACCACTGTGGAATCCATGGCACTCAGAGTGACAGAAGTGTTTAACTGTACAGGTATGCAATGTTGATATGTGAACATGGTTCGCTCTGGAGACAAAAGGCTGACTCTGTGTGAGGTGCAGGTCTTTGGTCAACCTCTCTTCATAATAAAGCCCTGCCAGTGGTAGCAGTCCGAGTGACCAATAAACCCAGCACTCTCTCCTTGAGCTCTCCTGCCTCCATTTCTTACTGTCCTGCTTCCTCCTCCCTTATTCAGTGTGGGATGTGAGCATTGCTGACCAGACTAGATTTCCTGACCCACCCCAAACTGTCCTTGAGCAGAATGTCTTGCTTGGCCTTGTCAAAGGGCAGTTAAGAGTCAACCACATTGCCGTGGGCCTGGAGTCACATGTAGGCCAGACCAGGTGAGGGTGGCAGATTCCTTCCCTAAAGGGCATTAGTGATTGATGATAATTTCCCGGTCACTGTTTCTGAGACGGTTTATACATTCTCAACTGATGAGTTAAATTTAAATTTAAACTGAATGAGGTGTGAAGTTGTGTCCCCAGAGTATTCCCTCGAGTCTCTGGATCACTGGTCAAATGACCGTATGAGGATATTCTGGGTGAACACAGTGCGCCCAGAATCTGTTTATCAGCTTTCGTCACCAGCAGGTGGTCTGACTGAAATGATCATACCACGGGATAAGACATCAAGAGCAGCCATTCAGACCATCCAGCTCGAAATGTTAGCTCTCTGAGAAAGCTGCTGAATTTGTCACATGGCCCTGTTTGATTGATACAGCTCTCTTCGACAACGTATTTAATTCCCAACTAAAAGTTCCAATTGCAGGCAGCCAACATTTCCAATGGACAGTCTCCATGGAGAAACTTCACAGCGTGATCAAACGGCACCAGTGATGACTGTTTCAGCACTAAATACAGACAGGCACACAGGCTGCATCTGCACAAAACCAGCCCATTCAATAATGTAAATGGCAGTTTAGGTATTGGACAGGACACGCTTCCCAATTCATTTTCAACACAACATTCACTTCAGCAAACAGCTCGAACATGGCTTCAGGTCTCGCCTGAAAGCAGTGCCCACTCCCTCAGCACTGACCCTCCGACAGTGCCCACTCCCTCAGCACTGACCCTCCGACAGTGCGGCGCTCCCTCAGCACTGACCCTCCGACAGTACCCACTCCCTCAGCACTGACCCTCCGACAGTGCCCACTCCCTCAGCACTGACCCTCCGACATTACCCACTCCCTCAGCACTGACCCTCCGACAGTGCGGCGCTCCCTCAGCACTGACCCTCCGACAGTGCCAACTCCCTCAGCACTGACCTTCTGACAGTGCCCACTCCCTCAGCACTGACCCTCTGACAGTGCGGCGCTCCCTCAGCACTGACCCTCCGACAGTGCCAACTCCCTCAGCGCTGACCCACCCACAGTGCCCCCTCCCTCAGCACTGACCCTCCAACAGTGTCCACTCCCTCAGCACTGACCCTCCGACAGCGCAGTGCTCCCTCAGTACTGACCCTCCGAGAGAGCCCACACCCTCAGCACTGACCTTCCGACAGTGCCCACTCCCTCAGCACTGACCCTCTGACAGTGCGGCGCTCCCTCACTACTGACCTTCCAAAAGTCCCCTCTCCCTCAGCACTGTCCCTCTGACAGTGCCCGCTCCCTCAGCACTAACCCACCGACAGTGACCACTCCCTCAGCACTGACCCTCCGACAGTGCCAACTCCCTCAGCAATGATCCTCGGACAGTGCCCACTCCCTCAGCACTGACCCTCCAACAGTGCCCACTCCCTCAGCACTGACCCTCTGCCACAGCCCATTCCCTAAGCACTGACCCTCCGACAGTGCCCACTCCCTCAGCACTGTCCCTCTGACAGTCCGGCGCTCCCTGAGCACTGACCCTCCAACAGTGCCCGCTCCCTCAGCACTGACCCTATGACAGTGCCCACACCCTCAGCACTGATCTGCTGATAGTGCCCGCTCCCTCAGCACTGACCCTCTGACAGTGCCCACTCCCTCAGCACTGACCCTCTGACAGTGCCCACTCCCTCAGCACTGACCCTCCGACAGTGCCCGCTCCCTCAACACTGACCCTCCGACAGTGCCCACTCCCTCAGCACTGACCCTCCGACAGTGCCCACTCCCTCAGCACTGACCCTCCGACAGTGCCCGCTCCCTCAACACTGACCCTCCGACAGTGCCCACTCCCTCAGCATTGACCCTCTGACAATGCGGCGCTCCCTCAGCACTGACCCTCCGACAGTGCCCACTCCATCAGCAATGTCCCTGTGACAGTGCGGCGCTCCCTCAGCACTGACCTTCCAAAAGTCCCCACTCCCTCAGCTCTGATCCTCCGACAGTGCGCCGCTCCCTCAGCACTGACCCTCCGACAGTGAGGCTCTCCCTTAGCACTATCCTCCGAGAGTGCCCACTCACTCAGTACTGACCCTCCAACAGTGCCCTCTCTCTCAGCACTGTCCCTCTGACAGTGCCCACTCCCTCAGAACTGACCCTCCGACAGTGCCCACTCCCTCAGCACTGACCCTCCGACAGTGCCCACTCCCTCAGCACTGTCCCTCTGACAGTCCGGCGCTCCCTCAGCACTGACCCTCCAACAGTGCCCGCTCCCTCAGCACTGACCCTATGACAGTGCCCACACCCTCAGCACTGATCTGCCGATAGTGCCCGCTCCCTCAGCACTGACCCTCCGACAGTGCCCACTCCCTCAGCACTGACCCTCCGACAGTGCCCGCTCCCTCAACACTGACCCTCCGACAGTGCCCACTCCCTCAGCATTGACCCTCTGACAATGCGGCGCTCCCTCAGCACTGACCCTCCGACAGTGCCCACTCCCTCAGCAATGTCCCTGTGACAGTGCGCCGCTCCCTCAGCACTGACCTTCCAAAAGTCCCCACTCCCTCAGCTCTGATCCTCCGACAGTGAGGCTCTCCCTTAGCACTATCCTCCGAGAGTGCCCACTCACTCAGTACTGACCCTCCAACAGTGCCCTCTCCCTCAGCACTGTCCCTCTGACAGTGCCCACTCCCTCAGAACTGACCCTCCGACAGTGCCCACTCCCTCAGCACTGACCCTCCGACAGTGCCCACTCCCACAGCACTGACCCTCCGACAGTGCGGCGGTCCCTCAGCCCTGACCCTCTGACAATGCCCACACCCCCAGGACTGACCCTTTGACAGTGCCCACTCCCTCAACATTGACCGTATGACAGTGCCCACTCCCTCAGCACTGACCCTCTGAAGGTGCCCATTCCCTCAGCACTGATTCTCTGACAGCGCCCACTCCCTCAGCACTGACCTTCTGACAGTACCCACTCCCTCAGCATTGACCCTCCGACAGTGAGGCTCTCCCTCAGCACTGACCCTCCGACAGTGAGGCGGTCCGTCAGCACTGACCCTCCGACAGGGTGGCACTCCCTCAGCACTGATCCCCCAACAGTGCCCACTCCCTCAGCACTGACCCTCCGTCAGTGCCCGCTCCCACAGCATTGATACTTGAACAGTGCCCACTCACTCAGCACTGACCCTCCGACAGTGCGACACTACCTCAGCACTGACCCCACGACAACGCAATGATCCCTCAGCACTGACCGCCCGACTGTGCCCGCTCCCTCAGCACTGACCCTCCGACAGTGCCCACTCCCTCAGCACTGATGCTTCGACAGTGCCCACTCCCTCAGCACTGACCCTCTGACAGTCCGGCGCTCCCTCTGGACAGACCCTCTGACAGTCCGGCGCTCCCTCTGGACTGACCCTCCAACAGTACCCACTCCCTCAGCACTGACCCTCCGACTGTGCGGCGTTCCCTCAGCAATGACCGTCTGACAGTGCCCGGTCCCTCAGCACTGACCTCTGACAGTGCCCGCTCCATCAGCACTGACCGTCCGACAGTGCCCGCTCCCTCAGCACTGACCCTCCGCCAGTGCGGCGCTCCCTCAGCACTGACCCTCCGCCAGTGCGGCGCTCCCTCAGCACTGACCCTCCGACAGTGCGGCGCTCCCTCAGCACTGACCCTCCGCCAGTGCCCACTCTCTCAGCAATGTCCCTGTGACAGTGCGGCGCTCCCTCAGCACTGACCATCTGACAGTGAAGCGCTCCCTCAGCACTGATCCTCCGACAGTGCCCACTCACTCAGTACTGTCCCACCAACAGTGCCGTCTCCCTCAGCACTGTCCCGCTGACAGTGCCCGCTCCCTCAGCATTGACCCTCCGACAGTGCCCACTCCCTCAGTACTGACCCTCCGACAGTGCCCTCTCCCTTAGCACTGACCTTCCGACAGTGTGGCGCTCCCTCAACACTGACCCTCCGACAGTGCCCACTCCCTCAGCACTGACCCTCCGACAGTCCGGCGCTCCCTCAGCACTGGCCCTCCGACAGGGCAATGCTCCCTCAGCACTGACCCTCCGACATTGACCATTCCCTCAGCACTGACCCTCCGACAGTGCGGTGCTCCCTCAGCACTGACCCTCCGACAGTGCCCCGCTCCCTCAGCACAGACCTTCCGAAGGTGCCCGCTCCCTCAGCACTGACCCTCCGAAAGTGCCCGCTCCCTCAGCATTGACCCTCCAACAGTGCCTGCTCCCTCAGCGCTGACCCTCCGACAGTGAGACACTCCCTCTGCACTGACCCTCCGACCGTACCCACTCCCTCAGCAATGACCCTGTGACTGTGTGGCGCTCCCTCAGCACTGACCTTCCGACAGTGCGGCGCTCCCTCAGCACTGACCCTCCGACAGTGCCCACTCCCTCAGCACTGACCGTCTGACAGTGCCCGCTCCCTCAGCACTGACCCTTCGACAGGGCCCACTCCCTCAGCACTGACCCTCCGACAGTGCCAACTCCCTCAGCGCTGACCCACCCACAGTGCCCCCTCCCTCAGCACTGACCCTCCAACAGTGTCCACTCCCTCAGCACTGACCCTCCGACAGCGCGGTGCTCCCTCAGTACTGACCCTCCGACAGCGCGGTGCTCCCTCAGTACTGACCCTCCGAGAGTGCCCACACCCTCAGCACTGATCCTTCGACAGTGCCCACTCCCTCAGCACTGACCCTCTGACAGTGACCACTCCCTCAGCACTGACCCTCCGACAGTGCCAACTCCCTCAGCAATGATCCTCGGACAGTGCCCACTCCCTCAGCACTGACCCTCCAACAGTGCCCACTCCCTCAGCACTGACCCTCTGCCACAGCCCATTCCCTAAGCACTGACCCTCCGACAGTGCCCACTCCCTCAGCACTGTCCCTCTGACAGTCCGGCGGTCCCTCAGCACTGACCCTCCAACAGTGCCCGCTCCCTCAGCACTGACCCTATGACAGTGCCCACACCCTCAGCACTGATCTGCCGATAGAGGCCGCTCCCTCAGCACTGACCCTCTGACAGTGCCCACTCCCTCAGCACTGACCCTCCGACAGTGCCCGCTCCCTCAGCACTAACCCACCGACAGTGACCACTCCCTCAGCACTGACCCTCCGACAGTGCCAACTCCCTCAGCAATGATCCTCAGACAGTGCCCACTCCCTCAGCACTGACCATGTGACTGTGTGGCGCTCCCTCAGCACTGACCTTCCGACAGTGCGGCGCTCCCTCAGCACTGACCGTCCGACAGTGCCCACTCCCTCAGCAATGATCCTCGGTCAGTGCTCACTCCCTCAGCAATGATTCTCGGTCAGTGCTCACTCCCTCAGCAATGATCCTCAGACAGTGCGGCGCTCCCTCAGCACTGACCCTCCGACAGTGAGGCTCGCCCTCAGCACTGACCCTCCGACAGTGCCCACTCCCTCAGCAATGATCCTCGGACAGTGCACACTCCCTCAGCATTGACCCTCCAACAGTGCCCATTCCTTCAGCACTCACCCTCCGACAGAGCCCAATCCCTCAGCACTGACCCTCCGACAGTGCCCACTCCCTCAGCACTGATCCTCCGACCGTACCCACTCCCTCAGCAATGACCCTGTGACTGTGTGGCGCTCCCTCAGCACTGACCCTCCGACAGTGCCCACTCCCTCAGTACTGACCCTCCGACAGTGCCCACTCTCTTAGCAATGTCCCTGTGACAGTGCGGCGCTCCCTCTGCACTGACCCTCCGACCGTACCCACTCCCTCAGCAATGACCCTGTGACTGTGTGGCGCTCCCTCAGCACTGACCTTCCGACAGTGCGGCGCTCCCTCAGCACTGACCGTCCGACAGTGCCCACTCCCTCAGCAATGATCCTCGGTCAGTGCTCACTCCCTCAGCAATGATTCTCGGTCAGTGCTCACTCCCTCAGCAATGATCCTCAGACAGTGCGGCGCTCCCTCAGCACAGACCCTCCGACAGTGCGGGGGCCGCTTTGCACTGACCCTCCAACAGTGCCCATGCCCTCAGCACTGACCCTCCAACAGTGCGGGGGCCCCTTTGCACTGACCCTCCAGCAGTGCCCACTCCCTCAGTACTGACCCTCCGACAGTCCGGCGCTCCCTCAGCACTGACCCTCCGACCGTCCAGAGCTCCCTCTGCACTGACCCTCCGACAGTACCCACTCCCGCAGCAATGACCCTGTGACAGTGCAACGCTCCCTCAGCACTAACCCTCCGACAGTGCCCACTGCCTCAGTACTGACCCTCCGAGTGCCCACTCCCTCAGCACTGACCCTCCGACAGTGCCCGCTCCCTCAGCACTAACCCACCGACAGTGACCACTCCCTCAGCACTGACCCTCCGACAGTGCCAACTCCCTCAGCAATGATCCTCAGACAGTGCCCACTCCCTCAGCACTGACCCTCTGCCACAGCCCATTCCCTCAGCACTGACCCTATGACAGTGCCCACACCCTCAGCACTGATCTGCCGATAGTGCCCGCTCCCTCAGCACTGACCCTCCGACAGTGCCCACTCCCTCAGCACTGACCCTCCGACAGTGCCCACTCCCTCAGCACTGACCCTCCGACAGTGCCCGCTCCCTCAACACTGACCCTCCGACAGTGCCCGCTCCCTCAGCATTGACCCTCTGACAATGCGGCGCTCCCTCAGCACTGACCCTCCGACAGTGCCCACTCCCTCAGCAATGTCCCTGTGACAGTGCGGCGCTCCCTCAGCACTGACCTTCCAAAAGTCCCCACTCCCTCAGCTCTGATCCTCCGACAGTGCGCCGCTCCCTCAGCACTGACCCTCCGACAGTGAGGCTCTCCCTTAGCACTATCCTCCGAGAGTGCCCACTCACTCAGTACTGACCCTCCAACAGTGCCCTCTCCCTCAGCACTGTCCCTCTGACAGTGCCCACTCCCTCAGAACTGACCCTCCGACAGTGCCCACTCCCTCAGCACTGACCCTCCGACAGTGCCCACTCCCACAGCACTGACCCTCTGACAGTGCGGCGGTCCCTCAGCCCTGACCCTCTGACAATGCCCACACCCCCAGGACTGACCCTTTGACAGTGCCCACTCCCTCAACATTGACCGTATGACAGTGCCCACTCCCTCAGCACTGACCCTCTTAAAGTGCCCATTCCCTCAGCACTGATTCTCTGACAGCGCCCACTCCCTCAGCACTGACCTTCTGACAGTACCCACTCCCTCAGCACTGACCCTCCGACAGTGAGGCTCTCCCTCAGCACTGACCCTCCGACAGTGAGGCGGTCCCTCAGCACTGACCCTCCGACAGGGTGGCACTCCCTCAGCACTGATCCCCCAACAGTGCCCACTCCCTCAGCACTGACCCTCCGTCAGTGCCCGCTCCCACAGCATTGATACTTGAACAGTGCCCACTCACTCAGCACTGACCCTCCGACAGTGCGACACTACCTCAGCACTGACCCCACGACAACGCAATGATCCCTCAGCACTGACCGCCCGACTGTGCCCGCTCCCTCAGCACTGACCCTCCGACAGTGCCCACTCCCTCAGCACTGATGCTTCGACAGTGCCCACTCCCTCAGCACTGACCCTCTGACAGTCCGGCGCTCCCTCTGGACTGACCCTCTGACAGTCCGGCGCTCCCTCTGGACTGACCCTCCAACAGTACCCACTCCCTCAGCACTGACCCTCCGACTGTGCGGCGTTCCCTCAGCAATGACCGTCTGACAGTGCCCGGTCCCTCAGCACTGACCTCTGACAGTGCCCGCTCCATCAGCACTGACCGTCCGACAGTGCCCGCTCCCTCAGCACTGTCCCACCAACAGCGCCGTCTCCCTCAGCACTGTCCCGCTGACAGTGCCCGCTCCCTCAGCACTGACCCTCCGACAGTGCCCACTCCCTCAGTACTGACCCTCCGACAGTGCCCACTCTCTCAGCAATGTCCCTGTGACAGTGCCTGCTCCCTCAGCACTGACCATCTGACAGTGAAGCGCTCCCTCAGCACTGACCCTCCGACAGTGCCCACTCCCTCAGCACTGACCCTCCGACAGTCCGGCGCTCCCTCAGCACTGGCCCTCCGACAGGGCAATGCTCCCTCAGCACTGACCCTCCGACAGTGCCCACTCCCTCAGCACTGATGCTTCGACAGTGCCCACTCCCTCAGCACTGACCCTCTGACAGTCCGGTGCTCCCTCTGGACTGACCCTCTGACAGTCCGGCGCTCCCTCTGGACTGACCCTCCAACAGTACCCACTCCCTCAGCACTGACCCTCCGACTGTGCGGCGTTCCCTCAGCAATGACCGTCTGACAGTGCCCGGTCCCTCAGCACTGACCTCTGACAGTGCCGGCTCCATCAGCACTGACCCTCTGACAGTGCCCGGTCCCTCAGCACTGACCTCTGACAGTGCCCACTCCCTCAGCACTGACCCTCCGCCAGTGCCCACTCTCTCAGCAATGTCCCTGTGACAGTGCGGCGCTCCCTCAGCACTAACCCTCCGACAGTGCCCACTGCCTCAGTACTGACCCTCCGAGTGCCCACTCCCTCAGCACTGACCCTCTGACAGTGCCCGCTCCCTCATCACTGACCCTCCGACAGTGCCCACTGCCTCAGCACAGACCCTCTGACAGTGCCCACTCCCTCAGCACTGACCCTCCGAAAGCGCCCGCTCCCTCAGCATTGACCCTCCAACAGTGCCCGCTCCCTCAGCACTGACCCTCCGACAGTGAGACACTCCCTCTGCACTGACCCTCCGACCGTACCCACTCCCTCAGCAATGACCATGTGACTGTGTGGCGCTCCCTCAGCACTGACCTTCCGACAGTGCGGCGCTCCCTCAGCACTGACCGTCCGACAGTGCCCACTCCCTCAGCAATGATCCTCGGTCAGTGCTCACTCCCTCAGCAATGATTCTCGGTCAGTGCTCACTCCCTCAGCAATGATCCTCAGACAGTGCGGCGCTCCCTCAGCACTGACCCTCCGACAGTGAGGCTCGCCCTCAGCACTGACCCTCCGACAGTGCCCACTCCCTCAGCAATGATCCTCGGACAGTGCACACTCCCTCAGCATTGACCCTCCAACAGTGCCCATTCCTTCAGCACTCACCCTCCGACAGAGCCCAATCCCTCAGCACTGACCCTCCGACAGTGCCCACTCCCTCAGCACTGATCCTCCGACCGTACCCACTCCCTCAGCAATGACCCTGTGACTGTGTGGCGCTCCCTCAGCACTGACCCTCCGACAGTGCCCACTCCCTCAGTACTGACCCTCCGACAGTGCCCACTCTCTTAGCAATGTCCCTGTGACAGTGCGGCGCTCCCTCTGCACTGACCCTCCGACCGTACCCACTCCCTCAGCAATGACCCTGTGACTGTGTGGCGCTCCCTCAGCACTGACCTTCCGACAGTGCGGCGCTCCCTCAGCACTGACCGTCCGACAGTGCCCACTCCCTCAGCAATGATCCTCGGTCAGTGCTCACTCCCTCAGCAATGATTCTCGGTCAGTGCTCACTCCCTCAGCAATGATCCTCAGACAGTGCGGCGCTCCCTCAGCACAGACCCTCCGACAGTGCGGGGGCCGCTTTGCACTGACCCTCCAACAGTGCCCATGCCCTCAGCACTGACCCTCCAACAGTGCGGGGGCCCCTTTGCACTGACCCTCCAGCAGTGCCCACTCCCTCAGTACTGACCCTCCGACAGTCCGGCGCTCCCTCAGCACTGACCCTCCGACCGTCCAGAGCTCCCTCTGCACTGACCCTCCGACAGTACCCACTCCCGCAGCAATGACCCTGTGACAGTGCAACGCTCCCTCAGCACTAACCCTCCGACAGTGCCCACTGCCTCAGTACTGACCCTCCGAGTGCCCACTCCCTCAGCACTGACCCTCCGACAGTGCCCGCTCCCTCAGCACTAACCCACCGACAGTGACCACTCCCTCAGCACTGACCCTCCGACAGTGCCAACTCCCTCAGCAATGATCCTCAGACAGTGCCCACTCCCTCAGCACTGACCCTCTGCCACAGCCCATTCCCTCAGCACTGACCCTATGACAGTGCCCACACCCTCAGCACTGATCTGCCGATAGTGCCCGCTCCCTCAGCACTGACCCTCCGACAGTGCCCACTCCCTCAGCACTGACCCTCCGACAGTGCCCACTCCCTCAGCACTGACCCTCCGACAGTGCCCGCTCCCTCAACACTGACCCTCCGACAGTGCCCGCTCCCTCAGCATTGACCCTCTGACAATGCGGCGCTCCCTCAGCACTGACCCTCCGACAGTGCCCACTCCCTCAGCAATGTCCCTGTGACAGTGCGGCGCTCCCTCAGCACTGACCTTCCAAAAGTCCCCACTCCCTCAGCACTGACCCTCCGACAGTGCCCACTCACTCAGTACTGACCCTCCAACAGTGCCCTCTCCCTCAGCACTGTCCCTCTGACAGTGCCCACTCCCTCAGAACTGACCCTCCGACAGTGCCCACTCCCTCAGCACTGACCCTCCGACAGTGCCCACTCCCACAGCACTGACCCTCCGACAGTGCGGCGGTCCCTCAGCCCTGACCCTCTGACAATGCCCACACCCCCAGGACTGACCCTTTGACAGTGCCCACTCCCTCAACATTGACCGTATGACAGTGCCCACTCCCTCAGCACTGACCCTCTTAAAGTGCCCATTCCCTCAGCACTGATTCTCTGACAGCGCCCACTCCCTCAGCACTGACCTTCTGACAGTACCCACTCCCTCAGCACTGACCCTCCGACAGTGAGGCTCTCCCTCAGCACTGACCCTCCGACAGTGAGGCGGTCCCTCAGCACTGACCCTCCGACAGGGTGGCACTCCCTCAGCACTGATCCCCCAACAGTGCCCACTCCCTCAGCACTGACCCTCCGTCAGTGCCCGCTCCCACAGCATTGATACTTGAACAGTGCCCACTCACTCAGCACTGACCCTCCGACAGTGCGACACTACCTCAGCACTGACCCCACGACAACGCAATGATCCCTCAGCACTGACCGCCCGACTGTGCCCGCTCCCTCAGCACTGACCCTCCGACAGTGCCCACTCCCTCAGCACTGATGCTTCGACAGTGCCCACTCCCTCAGCACTGACCCTCTGACAGTCCGGCGCTCCCTCTGGACTGACCCTCTGACAGTCCGGCGCTCCCTCTGTACTGACCCTCCAACAGTACCCACTCCCTCAGCACTGACCCTCCGACTGTGCGGCGTTCCCTCAGCAATGACCGTCTGACAGTGCCCGGTCCCTCAGCACTGACCTCTGACAGTGCCCGCTCCATCAGCACTGACCGTCCGACAGTGCCCGCTCCCTCAGCACTGTCCCACCAACAGCGCCGTCTCCCTCAGCACTGTCCCGCTGACAGTGCCCGCTCCCTCAGCACTGACCCTCCGACAGTGCCCACTCCCTCAGTACTGACCCTCCGACAGTGCCCACTCTCTCAGCAATGTCCCTGTGACAGTGCCTGCTCCCTCAGCACTGACCATCTGACAGTGAAGCGCTCCCTCAGCACTGACCCTCCGACAGTGCCCACTCCCTCAGCACTGACCCTCCGACAGTCCGGCGCTCCCTCAGCACTGGCCCTCCGACAGGGCAATGCTCCCTCAGCACTGACCCTCCGACAGTGCCCACTCCCTCAGCACTGATGCTTCGACAGTGCCCACTCCCTCAGCACTGACCCTCTGACAGTCCGGTGCTCCCTCTGGACTGACCCTCTGACAGTCCGGCGCTCCCTCTGGACTGACCCTCCAACAGTACCCACTCCCTCAGCACTGACCCTCCGACTGTGCGGCGTTCCCTCAGCAATGACCGTCTGACAGTGCCCGGTCCCTCAGCACTGACCTCTGACAGTGCCCGCTCCATCAGCACTGACCGTCCGACAGTGCCCGCTCCCTCAGCACTGTCCCACCAACAGCGCCGTCTCCCTCAGCACTGTCCCGCTGACAGTGCCCGCTCCCTCAGCACTGACCCTCCGACAGTGCCCACTCCCTCAGTACTGACCCTCCGACAGTGCCCACTCTCTCAGCAATGTCCCTGTGACAGTGCCTGCTCCCTCAACACTGACCATCTGACAGTGAAGCGCTCCCTCAGCACTGACCCTCCGACAGTGCCCACTCCCTCAGCACTGACCCTCCGACAGTCCGGCGCTCCCTCAGCACTGGCCCTCCGACAGGGCAATGCTCCCTCAGCACTGACCCTCCGACAGTGCCCACTCCCTCAGCACTGATGCTTCGACAGTGCCCACTCCCTCAGCACTGACCCTCTGACAGTCCGGTGCTCCCTCTGGACTGACCCTCTGACAGTCCGGCGCTCCCTCTGGACTGACCCTCCAACAGTACCCACTCCCTCAGCACTGACCCTCCGACTGTGCGGCGTTCCCTTAGCAATGACCGTCTGACAGTGCCCGGTCCCTCAGCACTGACCTCTGACAGTGCCCGCTCCATCAGCACTGACCGTCCGACAGTGCCCGCTCCCTCAGCACTGACCCTCCGCCAGTGCGGCGCTCCCTCAGCACTGACCCTCCGACAGTGCGGCGCTCCCTCAGCACTGACCCTCCGACAGTGCCCACTCCCTCAGCACTGACCCTCCGACAGTCCGGCGCTCCCTCAGCACTGGCCCTCCGACAGGGCAATGCTCCCTCAGCACTGACCCTCCGCCAGTGCCCACTCTCTCAGCAATGTCCCTGTGACAGTGCGGCGCTCCCTCAGCACTGACCATCTGACAGTGAAGCGCTCCCTCAGCACTGATCCTCCGACAGTGCCCACTCACTCAGTACTGTCCCACCAACAGTGCCGTCTCCCTCAGCACTGTCCCGCTGACAGTGCCCGCTCCCTCAGCACTGACCCTCCGACAGTGCCCACTCCCTCAGTACTGACCCTCTGATAGTGCCCTCTCCCTTAGCACTGACCTTCCGACAGTGTGGCGCTCCCTCAGCACTGACCCTCCGACAGTGCCCACTCCCTCAGCACTGACCCTCTGACAGTCCGGCGCTCCCTCAGCACTGGCCCTCCGACAGGGCAATGCTCCCTCAGCACTGACCCTCCGACATTGACCATTCCCTCAGCACTGACCCTCCGACAGTGCGGTGATCCCTCAGCACTGACCCTCCGACAGTGCCCCGCTCCCTCAGCACAGACCTTCCGAAGGTGCCCGCTCCCTCAGCACTGACCCTCCGAACGTGCCCGCTCCCTCAGCATTGACCCTCCAACAGTGCCCGCTCACTCAGCACTGACCCTCCGACAGTGAGACACTCCCTCTGCACTGACCCTCCGACCGTACCCACTCCCTCAGCAATGACCCTGTGACTGTGTGGCGCTCCCTCAGCACTGACCTTCCGACAGTGCGGCGCTCCCTCAGCACTGACCGTCCGACAGTGCCCACTCCCTCAGCAATGATCCTCGGTCAGTGCTCACTCCCTCAGCAATGATTCTCGGTCAGTGCTCACTCCCTCAGCAATGATTCTCAGACAGTGCGGCGCTCCCTCAGCACTGACCCTCCGACAGTGCCCACTCCCTCAGCACAGACCCTCCGACAGTGCGGGGGCCGCTTTGCACTGACCCTCCAACAGTGCCCATGCCCTCAGCACTGACCCTCCAACAGTGCGGGGGCCCCTTTGCACTGACCCTCCAGCAGTGCCCACTCCCTCAGTACTGACCCTCCGACAGTCCGGCGCTCCCTCAGCACTGACCCTCCGACCGTCCAGAGCTCCCTCTGCACTGACCCTCCGACAGTACCCACTCCCGCAGCAATGACCCTGTGACAGTGCAACGCTCCCTCAGCACTAACCCTCCGACAGTGCCCACTGCCTCAGTACTGACCCTCCGAGTGCCCACTCCCTCAGCACTGACCCTCTGACAGTGCCCGCTCCCTCATCACTGACCCTCCGACAGTGCCCACTGCCTCAGCACAGACCCTCTGACAGTGCCCACTCCCTCAGCACTGACCCTCCGAAAGCGCCCGCTCCCTCAGCATTGACCCTCCAACAGTGCCGGCTCCCTCAGCACTGACCCTCCGACAGTAAGACACTCCCTCTGCACTGACCCTCCGACCGTACCCACTCCCTCAGCAATGACCATGTGACTGTGTGGCGCTCCCTCAGCACTGACCTTCCGACAGTGCGGCGCTCCCTCAGCACTGACCGTCCGACAGTGCCCACTCCCTCAGCAATGATCCTCGGTCAGTGCTCACTCCCTCAGCAATGATTCTCGGTCAGTGCTCACTCCCTCAGCAATGATCCTCAGACAGTGCGGCGCTCCCTCAGCACTGACCCTCCGACAGTGAGGCTCGCCCTCAGCACTGACCCTCCGACAGTGCCCACTCCCTCAGCAATGATCCTCGGACAGTGCACACTCCCTCAGCATTGACCCTCCAACAGTGCCCATTCCTTCAGCACTCACCCTCCGACAGAGCCCAATCCCTCAGCACTGACCCTCCGACAGTGCCCACTCCCTCAGCACTGATCCTCCGACCGTACCCACTCCCTCAGCAATGACCCTGTGACTGTGTGGCGCTCCCTCAGTACTGACCCTCCGACAGTGCCCACTCTCTTAGCAATGTCCCTGTGACAGTGCGGCGCTCCCTCTGCACTGACCCTCCGACCGTACCCACTCCCTCAGCAATGACCCTGTGACTGTGTGGCGCTCCCTCAGCACTGACCTTCCGACAGTGCGGCGCTCCCTCAGCACTGACCGTCCGACAGTGCCCACTCCCTCAGCAATGATCCTCGGTCAGTGCTCACTCCCTCAGCAATGATTCTTGGTCAGTGCTCACTCCCTCAGCAATGATCCTCAGACAGTGCGGCGCTCCCTCAGCACTGACCCTCCGACAGTGCCCACTCCCTCAGCACAGACCCTCCGACAGTGCGGGGGCCGCTTTGCACTGACCCTCCAACAGTGCCCATGCCCTCAGCACTGACCCTCCAACAGTGCGGGGGCCCCTTTGCACTGACCCTCCAGCAGTGCCCACTCCCTCAGTACTGACCCTCCGACAGTCCGGCACTCCCTCAGCACTGACCCTCCGACCGTCCAGAGCTCCCTCTGCACTGACCCTCCGACAGTACCCACTCCCGCAGCAATGACCCTGTAACAGTGCAACGCTCCCTCAGCACTAACCCTCCGACAGTGCCCACTGCCTCAGTACTGACCCTCCGAGTGCCCACTCCCTCAGCACTGACCCTCTGACAGTGCCCGCTCCCTCATCACTGACCCTCCGACAGTGCCCACTGCCTCAGCACAGACCCTCTGACAGTGCCCACTCCCTCAGCACTGACCCTCCGAAAGCGCCCGCTCCCTCAGCATTGACCCTCCAACAGTGCCCGCTCCCTCAGCACTGACCCTCCGACAGTGAGACACTCCCTCTGCACTGACCCTCCGACCGTACTCACTCCCTCAGCAATGACCCTGTGACTGTGTGGCGCTCCCTCAGCACTGACCTTCCGACAGTGCGGCGCTCCCTCAGCACTGACCGTCCGACAGTGCCCACTCCCTCAGCAATGATCCTCGGTCAGTGCTCACTCCCTCAGCAATGATTCTCGGTCAGTGCTCACTCCCTCAGCAATGATCCTCAGACAGTGTGGCGCTCCCTCAGCACTGACCCTCCGACAGTGCCCACTCCCTCAGCACAGACCCTCCGACAGTGCGGTGGCCCCTTTGCACTGACCCTCCAACAGTGCCCACTCCCTCAGCACTGACCCTCTGACAGTGCCCGCTCCCTCATCACTAACCCTCCGACAGTCACCACACCCTCAGCACTGACCCTCCCACAGTGCCCACTCCCTCAGCACTGATGCTTCGACAGTGCCCACTCCCTCAGCACTGACCCTCTGACAGTCCGGCGCTCCCTCTGGACTGACCCTCTGACAGTCCGGCGCTCCCTCTGGACTGACCCTCCAACAGTACCCACTCCCTCAGCACTGACCCTCCGACTGTGCGGCGTTCCCTCAGCAATGACCGTCTGACAGTGCCCGGTCCCTCAGCACTGACCTCTGACAGTGCCCGCTCCCTCAGCACTGTCCCACCAACAGTGCCGTCTCCCTCAGCACTGTCCCGCTGACAGTGCCCGCTCCCTCAGCACTAACCCTCCGACAGTGCCCACTGCCTCAGTACTGACCCTCCGAGTGCCCACTCCCTCAGCACTGACCGTCTGACAGTGCCCGCTCCCTCATCACTGACCCTCCGACAGTGCCCACTGCCTCAGCACAGACCCTCTGACAGTGCCCACTCCCTCAGCACTGACCCTCCGAAAGCGCCCGCTCCCTCAGCATTGACCCTCCAACAGTGCCCGCTCCCTCAGCACTGACCTTCCGACAGTGCGGCGCTCCCTCAGCACTGACCCTCCGACAGTGCCCACTCCCTCAGCACTGATCCTCCGACCGTACCCACTCCCTCAGCAATGACCCTGTGACTGTGTGGCGCTCCCTCAGCACTGACCCTCCGACAGTGCCCACTCCCTCAGTACTGACCCTCCGACAGTGCCCACTCCCTCAGCACTGATCCTCCGACCGTACCCACTCCCTCAGCAATGACCCTGTGACTGTGTGGCGCTCCCTCAGCACTGACCTTCCGACAGTGCGGCGCTCCCTCAGCACTGACCGTCCGACAGTGCCCACTCCCTCAGCAATGATCCTCGGTCAGTGCTCACTCCCTCAGCAATGATTCTCGGTCAGTGCTCACTCCCTCAGCAATGATCCTCAGACAGTGCGGCGCTCCCTCAGCACTGACCCTCCGACAGTGCCCACTCCCTCAGCACAGACCCTCCGACAGTGCGGTGGCCCCTTTGCACTGACCCTCCAACAGTGCCCACTCCCTCAGCACTGACCCTCTGACAGTGCCCGCTCCCTCATCACTAACCCTCCGACAGTCACCACACCCTCAGCACTGACCCTCCCACAGTGCCCGCTCCCTCAGCAATGTCCCTGTGACAGGGCGCCGCTCCCTCAGCACTGTCCCTCTGACTGTGCCCGCTCCCTCAGCACTGACCCTCCGACAGTGAGGCTCGCCCTCAGCACTGACCCTCCGACAGTGCCCACTCCCTCAGCAATGATCCTCGGACAGTGCACACTCCCGCAGCATTGACCCTCCAACAGTGCCCATTCCTTCAGCACTCACCCTCCGACAGAGCCCAATCCCTCAGCACTGACCCTCCGACAGTGCCCACTCCCTCAGCACTGATCCTCCGACCGTACCCACTCCCTCAGCAATGACCCTGTGACTGTGTGGCGCTCCCTCAGCACTGACCCTCCGACAGTGCCCACTCCCTCAGTACTGACCCTCCGACAGTGCCCACTCCCTCAGCACTGATCCTCCGACCGTACCCACTCCCTCAGCACTGACCATCTGACAGTGAAGCGCTCCCTCAGCACTGACCCTCCGACAGTCCGGCGCTCCCTCAGCACTGGCCCTCCGACAGGGCAATGCTCCCTCAGCACTGACCCTCCGACAGTGCCCACTCCCTCAGCACTGATGCTTCGACAGTGCCCACTCCCTCAGCACTGACCCTCTGACAGTCCGGCGCTCCCTCTGGACTGACCCTCTGACAGTCCGGCGCTCCCTCTGGACTGACCCTCCAACAGTACCCACTCCCTCAGCACTGACCCTCCGACTGTGCGGCGTTCCCTCAGCAATGACCGTCTGACAGTGCCCGGTCCCTCAGCACTGACCTCTGACAGTGCCCGCTCCATCAGCACTGACCCTCCGCAAGTGCAGCGCTCCCTCAGCACTGACCCTCCGACTGTGCGGCGCTCCCTCAGCACTGACCCTCCGCCAGTGCCCACTCTCTCAGCACTGACCCTCCGACAGTGCGGCGCTCCCTCAGCACTGACCCTCCGACAGTGCGGTGCTCCCTCAGCACTGACCCTCCGACAGTGCCCACTCCCTCAGCACTGACCCTCCGACAGGGCAATGCTCCCTCAGCACTGACCCTCCGACATTGACCATTCCCTCAGCACTGACCCTTCGACAGTGCGGCGCTCCCTCAGCACTGACCCTCCGACAGTGCGGCGCTCCCTCAGCACTGACCCTCCGACAGTGCCCACTACCTCAGCACTGACCCTCCGACAGGGCAATGCTCCCTCAGCACTGACCCTCCGACATTGACCATTCCCTCAGCACTGACCCTCCGACAGTGCGGTGCTCCCTCAGCACTGACCCTCCGACAGTGCCCCGTCCCTCAGCACAGACCTTCCGACAGTGCCCGCTCCCTCAGCACTGACCCTCCGAAAGCGCCCGCTCCCTCAGCATTGACCCTCCAACAGTGCCCGCTCCCTCAGCACTGACCCTCCGACAGTGAGACACTCCCTCTGCACTGACCCTCCAACAGTACCCACTCCCTCAGCAATGACCCTGTGACTGTGTGGCGCTCCCTCAGCACTGATCTTCCGACAGTGCGGCGCTCCCTCAGCACTGACCGTCCGACAGTGCCCACTCCCTCAGCAATGATCCTCGGTCAGTGCTCACTCCCTCAGCAATGATTCTCGGTCAGTGCTCACTCCCTCAGCAATGATCCTCAGACAGTGCGGCGCTCCCTCAGCACTGACCCTCCGACAGTGCCCACTCCCTCAGCACAGACCCTCCGACAGTGCGGGGGCCCCTTTGCACTGACCCTCCAACAGTGCCCATGCCCTCAGCACTGACCCTCCAACAGTGCGGGGGCCCCTTTGCACTGACCCTCCAGCAGTGCCCACTCCCTCAGTACTGACCCTCCGACAGTCCAGCGCTCCCTCTGCACTGACCCTCCGACCGTCCAGAGCTCCCTCTGCACTGACCCTCCGACAGTACCCACTCCCGCAGCAATGACCCTGTGACAGTGCAACGCTCCCTCAGCACTAACCCTCCGACAGTGCCCACTGCCTCAGTACTGACCCTCCGAGTGCCCACTCCCTCAGCACTGACCCTCTGACAGTGCCCGCTCCCTCATCACTGACCCTCCGACAGTGCCCACTGCCTCAGCACTAACCCTCCGACAGTGCCCACTGCCTCAGTACTGACCCTCCGAGTGCCCACTCCCTCTGCACTGACCCTCCGACAGTGCGGCGCTCCCTCAGAATTGACCCTCCAACAGTGCCCTCTCTCTCAGCACTGTCCCTCTGACAGTGCCCACTCCCTCAGCTCTCACCCTCCGAGAGTACGGCGCTCCCCCAGCACTGACCCTCTGACAGTGCCCACACCCTCAGCACTGATCCTCCAACAGTGCCCACTCCCTCAGCACTGACCCTCTGACAATGCCCACTCCCTCAGCACTGACCCTCCGACAGTCCGCCGCTCCCTCTGCACTGCCCCTCTGACAGTACCCGCTCCCTCTGCACTGACCCTCCGACAGTGCCCTCTCCCTCAGCACTGTCCCTCTGACAGTGCCCACTCCCTCAGCACTGACCCTCCGACAGTGCCCACTCCCTCATCAATGATCCTCAGACAGTGTCAACTCCCTCAGCACTGACCGTCCGACAGTGCGGCGCTCCCTCAGCACTGATCCTCCAACAGGGCCCACTCCCTCAGCAATTACCCTCCAACAGTGCCCACTCCTTCAGCACTGTCCCTCTGACAGTGCCCGCTCCCTCAGCACTGACCCTCCGACAGTGAGGCGCTCCCTCAGCACTGACCCTACGACAGTGCCCACTCCCTCAGCACTGACCCTCCGACAGTGACCACTCGCTCAGCAATGATCCTCGGACAGTGCCCACTCCCTCAGCAATGATCCTCAGACAGTGCCCGCTCCGTCAGCACTGACCCTCCGACAGTGCCCGCTCCCTCAGCACTGACCCTCCGACAATTCCCACTCCCTCAGCATTGACCCTCTGACAGTGCGGCACTCCCTCGGCACTGACCCTCCGACAGTGCGGCACTCCCTCAATACTGACCTTCCAAAAGTCCCCACTCCCTCAGCACTGACCCTCCAACAGTGAGGCTCTCCCTCAGCACTGACCCTCCGACAGTACCCACTCCCTCAGCATTGACCCTCCGAAAGCGCCCGCTCCCTCAGCATTGACCCTCCAACAGTGCCCGCTCCCTCAGCACTGACCCTCCGACAGTGAGACACTCCCTCTGCACTGACCCTCCGACCGTACCCACTCCCTCAGCAATGACCCTGTGACTGTGTGGCGCTCCCTCAGCACTGACCTTCCGACAGTGCGGCGCTCCCTCAGCACTGACCGTCCGACAGTGCCCACTCCCTCAGCAATGATCCTCGGTCAGTGCTCACTCCCTCAGCAATGATTCTCGGTCAGTGCTCACTCCCTCAGCAATGATCCTCAGACAGTGCGGCGCTCCCTCAGCACTGACCCTCCGACAGTGCCCACTCCCTCAGCACAGACCCTCCGACAGTGCGGTGGCCCCTTTGCACTGACCCTCCAACAGTGCCCACTCCCTCAGCACTGACCCTCTGACAGTGCCCGCTCCCTCATCACTAACCCTCCGACAGTCACCACACCCTCAGCACTGACCCTCCCACAGTGCCCGCTCCCTCAGCAATGTCCCTGTGACAGTGCGGCGCTCCCTCAGCACTGACCCTCCGACAGGGCGCCGCTCCCTCAGCACTGTCCCTCTGACTGTGCCCGCTCCCTCAGCACTGACCCTCCGACAGTGAGGCTCGCCCTCAGCACTGACCCTCCGACAGTGCACACTCCCTCAGCATTGACCCTCCAACAGTGCCCATTCCCTCAGCACTCACCCTCCGACAGAGCCCAATCCCTCAGCACTGACCCTCCGACAGTGCCCACTCCCTCAGCACTGATCCTCCGACCGTACCCACTCCCTCAGCAATGACCCTGTGACTGTGTGGCGCTCCCTCAGCACTGACCCTCCGACAGTGCCCACTCCCTCAGCAATGATCCTCGGTCAGTGCTCACTCCATCAGCAATGATTCTCGGTCAGTGCTCACTCCCTCAGCAACGATCCTCTGACTGTGCCCACTCCCTCAGCACTGACCCTCCGACAGTGCACACTCCCTCAGCATTGACCCTCCAACAGTGCCCATTCCCTCAGCACTCACCCTCCGACAGTGCCCACTCCCTCAGCACTGATCCTCCGACAGTGTCCACTCCCTCAGCATTGTCCCCCCGACAGTGCCCACTCCCTCAGTACTGACCCTCCGACAGTGCGGCGCTCCCTCAGCACTGACCCGCCTGCAGTGCCCACTCCCTCAGCACTGACCCTCCAACAGTGCCCACTCCCTCAGCACTGACCCTCTGACAGTGTGACGCTCCCTCATCACTGGCCCTCTGCCGCTGCCCACTCTCTCAGCACTGACCCTCCAACAGTGCCCGCTCCCACAGCACTGACCCTCGAACAATGAGGCACTCCCTCTGCACTGACCCTCCGACAGTGCGGCGCTCCCTCAGAATTGACCCTCCAACAGTGCCCTCTCTCTCAGCACTGTCCCTCTGACAGTGCCCACTCCCTCAGCTCTCACCCTCCGAGAGTACGGCGCTCCCCCAGCACTGACCCTCTGACAGTGCCCACACCCTCAGCACTGATCCTCCAACAGTGCCCACTCCCTCAGCACTGACCCTCTGACAATGCCCACTCCCTCAGCACTGACCCTCCGACAGTCCGCCGCTCCCTCTGCACTGCCCCTCTGACAGTACCCGCTCCCTCTGCACTGACCCTCCGACAGTGCCCTCTCCCTCAGCACTGTCCCTCTGACAGTGCCCACTCCCTCAGCACTGACCCTCCGACCGTGACCACTCCCTCAGCACTGACCCTCCGACAGTGCCCACTCCCTCATCAATGATCCTCAGACAGTGTCAACTCCCTCAGCACTGACCGTCCGACAGTGCGGCGCTCCCTCAGCACTGATCCTCCAACAGGGCCCACTCCCTCAGCAATTACCCTCCAACAGTGCCCACTCCTTCAGCACTGTCCCTCTGACAGTGCCCGCTCCCTCAGCACTGACCCTCCGACAGTGAGGCGCTCCCTCAGCACTGACCCTACGACAGTGCCCACTCCCTCAGCACTGACCCTCCGACAGTGACCACTCGCTCAGCAATGATCCTCGGACAGTGCCCACTCCCTCAGCAATGATCCTCAGACAGTGCCCGCTCCGTCAGCACTGACCCTCCGACAGTGCCCGCTCCCTCAGCACTGACCCTCCGACAATTCCCACTCCCTCAGCATTGACCCTCTGACAGTGCGGCACTCCCTCGGCACTGACCCTCCGACAGTGCGGCACTCCCTCAATACTGACCTTCCAAAAGTCCCCACTCCCTCAGCACTGACCCTCCAACAGTGAGGCTCTCCCTCAGCACTGACCCTCCGACAGTACCCACTCCCTCAGCATTGACCCTCTGACAGTGCGGTGCTCCCTCAGCACTGACCCTCCGACAGTGCGGTGGTCCCTCAGCACTGACCCTCCGACTGTGCGGGGCTCCCTCAGCACTGACCCTCTGACAGTGCCCACTCCCTCAGCACTGACCCTCTGACAGTGCGGCGCTCCCTCAGAACTGATCCTCCAACAGTGCCCACTCCCTCAGCACTGACCCTCCGACCGTGACCACTCCCTCAGCACTGACCCTCCGACAGTGCCCACTCCCTCATCAATGATCCTCAGACAGTGTCAACTCCCTCAGCACTGACCGTCCGACAGTGCGGCGCTCCCTCAGCACTGATCCTCCAACAGGGCCCACTCCCTCAGCAATTACCCTCCAACAGTGCCCACTCCTTCAGCACTGTCCCTCTGACAGTGCCCGCTCCCTCAGCACTGACCCTCCGACAGTGAGGCGCTCCCTCAGCACTGACCCTACGACAGTGCCCACTCCCTCAGCACTGACCCTCCGACAGTGACCACTCGCTCAGCAATGATCCTCGGACAGTGCCCACTCCCTCAGCAATGATCCTCAGACAGTGCCCGCTCCGTCAGCACTGACCCTCCGACAGTGCCCGCTCCCTCAGCACTGACCCTCCGACAATTCCCACTCCCTCAGCATTGACCCTCTGACAGTGCGGCACTCCCTCGGCACTGACCCTCCGACAGTGCGGCACTCCCTCAATACTGACCTTCCAAAAGTCCCCACTCCCTCAGCACTGACCCTCCAACAGTGAGGCTCTCCCTCAGCACTGACCCTCCGACAGTACCCACTCCCTCAGCATTGACCCTCTGACAGTGCGGTGCTCCCTCAGCACTGACCCTCCGACAGTGCGGTGGTCCCTCAGCACTGACCCTCCGACTGTGCGGGGCTCCCTCAGCACTGACCCTCTGACAGTGCCCACTCCCTCAGCACTGACCCTCTGACAGTGCGGCGCTCCCTCAGAACTGATCCTCCAACAGTGCCCACTCCCTCAGCACTGACCCTCCGTCAGTGAGGCTTTCCGTCAGCACTGACCCTCTGACAGTGCGGCGCTCCCTCAGCACTGACCCTCCGACAGTGCCCAGTCCCTCAGCAATGTCCCTGTGACAGTTCGGCGCTCCCTCAGCACTGACCCTCCAACAGTGCGGCGCTCCCTCAGTACTGACCTTCCAAAAGTCCCCGCTCCCTCAGCACTGACCCTCCAACAGGGAGGCTCTCCCTCAGCAGTGACCCTCCGACAGTACCCACTCCCTCAGCATTGACCCTCTGACAGTGCAGTGCTCCCTCAGCACTGACCCTCCGACAGTGCCCACTCCCTCAGTACTGACCCTCCGACAGTGCCCACTCCCTCAGCACTGACCCTCCCCTAGTGGCCACTCCCTCAGCACTGACCCTCCAACAGTGCCCACTCCCTCAGATAAATAGAACAGATAAACAGATGAACAGATAAATAGAAAGCGGGACATAACACCAGTGCGTCGTCGGAGGCTCACTGATGATGTTACCTAGAATGGTGACGAAACGTCTGAAAACTAACCTTCCAGCTCAGCGAGCAAACTCACATCCAGAACCTCAACCTGAGCTACAAATCTTCTCAAAACTCGCTAGTGAGAGTTTCTACTGATAACAAAGTGTAGAGCTGGATGAACACAGCTTTGAGAGTTTCTGACGGGTGCAGTGCACATCATGTGTGAAACTGTCATATGTGATGGCTCATGGACATCATTTTGATCCGGGGCAGATGCACCTGCGATAGAAACTTGAGCAGCTTTGGCTCAGAGTTTACGAGCTGCGGTTAGAGCCCCAGACGTTGTCATTCATCACGGAGGGGGACAGCTCCTTGGACTCTCTCAATGAGGAGAGAGTCAGGTCCCTTAGGACAAAGTGTTTTAATCAAGTCAGTGGTCCGGGACAGGACAGTGTGAGCACCGGTAAGGGCATCCAGAGGATGGGAATGCAGGAGTGTCTGCCTGCGCAGTTGTCCAACAGGTTTGAAGTTCTGTCGGTTTGTGCGATGGACGAGCTAAAAGACCATAGCCATGGTCGAGAAAGCCTTCCAAGACAGGAAGAATGTAGTTGCCATGGGGGGCAGTGTAATTAAAGGGTTAAAATTGTCTCTTCAGCAAAGAGTGTGAGGGTAGACAGCTGTGTTCACTGCCCGGTGCTGAGGTTCAGGGCATTTGCTCTGTAGTGGCATGCTGGCTCAGTGTTTAGCACTGCAGCCTCTCAGCGCCAGGAACCTGGGATCAATTCCACCCTCCGGTGACTGTCTGTGTGGAGTTTGCACATTCTCCCCGTGTCTGTTTGGGTTTCCTCCGGGTGCTCCGGTTTCCTCCCACAGTCTAAATGTGTGCAGGTTCGGTGTTTGGCCATGCTAAAGTGCCCCATGGTGTTTAGGCAGTGATGAGGTGGAGGATTAATGTGGACTCGATGGGCCTCATGACCTGCTTCCACACTGTAAGTTATTTGATCTACGAACTTGTAGAATTGTGGGGGGTGGGGCACGTGGGGGTGCAAGTTGTAGTTCATATCAGTATCAGCAGTAACATAGAACGTAGAATATTGGGAACTGCAGATGCTGGAGAATCCGAGATAACAAAGCGTGGAGCTGGATGAACACAGCAGGCCAAGCTGCTTTTCTGATGAATGGTCTAGGCCTGAAACATCAGCTTTTGTGCTCCTGAGATGCTGCTTGGCCCACACCATGTTATCTCGAGAGATGAATGTGTTGCTGAAAGACTGGTGTGGGAGAAGATTTATGGGCTGGCACCAATAACGGGAAATCTGAGATCTGTACCATCAGAACCAAAAGAGCTGCGGACGCTGGAAATCAGGAACAAAATCAAAGTTGATGGAAAAGCTCAGCAGGTCTGGCATCATCTGTGGAGGAGAAAACAGAGTTAACGTTTTGGGCCTGGTGATTCCTGAGGAAGGATCCCCTGACCTGAAATGTTAACTCTTTGTACTTCTGTACCATTAGGGCAGCCTGTAATGGACTGAACTGGGCCTGAAGTACTTTGTGTGCCAGTGGGTGGGGTTTACGTCGACTTCAGAAATCTCGTTTTCCTTCAATTCCATCACAAATATGGATAGCACAGGCTCACCTGGCTGTCTTGTTTCTCTCTATCACTTGGAGAAGTTCAAGGTTTTCAGGCAGAGTCAGCCTGAGTTTCTGAAAGAGAAGGTCTATTAGGAACTGCAGACGCTGGAGAATCTGAGATAACATGGTGTAGAGCTGGATGAACACAGCAGGTCAGGCAGCATCAGAGGAGCAGGAAGGCTGATGTTTCGGGCCTAGACCCTTCTTCAGAAAGTGCAAATTTTGATCTATGCTGTGTTCATCCAGCTCTACACCTTGTTTTCTGAAAGGGAAGTTGTGTTTCACTGAAAGATCCTGAGATCTTGCAAAAGTAACTTGTGCTGGAGAAAAAGGGAAACTGGAGACATGCTGCACATGGATTTCCAGAAAGTCCTAGAGTCATAGTCATACAACCACACAGCGCAGAAACACATCTCACTCCAGCCAGTCCATGCTGAACATATTCCCAAACTGAACCAGTCCCACCTGCCTGCTCCTGGCCCATATCCCTCCAAACCTTTCCTGTTCATGTCCTTATCCAAGTGTTTTTCAAACATTGTAATTGTACCCACATCCACCACTGCCTCAGGAAGTTCACTTCACACGCAGCCCACCCTCTGAGTAAAATAAATCGCTTCATGTCTTTTTAAATCTTTCTCCCCCCACCTCAAAAATGTGCCCCCCCCGCTCTTGAAATCCCCAACCCCGAAAAAAGCCAACTTTTTCTTTTTCTTTATTGATTCACTGGATGAGGCATCTCTAATTGCCCAGAGGGCAGTTAAGCATCAACCACATTGCTGTGGGTCTGGAGTCACATGTAGGCCAGGTAAGGATGGCAGTTTCCTTCCCTAAAGGACATTGGTGAACCAGATGGGTTTTTCCGACAATTGACAACAGATTCACGGTCATCAGTAGATTCTTAATTCCAGATATTTATTGAATTTAAATTTCACCATCTGCCATGACAGGATTTGAACCTGGGTCCCCAAACATTATCTGGGTCTTTGGATTAACAGCCCAGTGATAATACCATGAGGCCATCGCCTCCCCATCATATAAATTGCAATACTTGATAAGGTGCCACATTGAAGGCTGGCGGTGGTGGAGGTAACAGTGACGCAGAGAGATGATTGGTTGGTGAACAGGAAGCAGACTGTAGGAAGAAGTGGGCCTTTTTTCAGGCCAGCAGGGTATCGTGAGCGGATATGCCACAGGGTCAGTGCAGGAACTTCGAACCTCTACATTTTTATCAAAATGATTTGGACGAAAGGATTGAAGGTAAGGGAGCAAAATCTGCTGGTGTCACAAAAATAGTTTAGAAACTGAGTTCTGAAGAGAACATAAAGATCCCATAAAGGGATTTAGATAAGTTACAGGAATGGGCAGAGATCTGGCAAATGGAGAATATTGCAGGAAAGTGTGAAATTATCCATTTTGGCAGAAATGTTACTAAACAGTGAGGGATTGTGGAGCTCTGAGCTGCAGTGGGATCTGGGTGTCTGAGTGTATGAATCACAGAAGGTGAGTCTGGGGACATAGCACTTAATCAGGAAAGCTCAGAGAGTGTAAGAAAACAAAGTGTGAGGCTGGATGAACACAGCAGGCCAAGCAGCATCTCAGGAGCACAAAAGCTGACGTTTCGGGCCTAGACCCTGATTCCCAAGGGAATGGAAGATGATCAAGGATACGCAAGAATATAGCACTGAGGTTAAAATCAGATCAACAATGATCTTATTGAATTGTGGGGCAAGCTTGAAGGGTTGAGTTTCTTGTTTGCATATTTAACAGAGGAAAGAGTTAACAGTGCATCCTGGTCCTGTTTACTGATGGAACATAAGGAGATAGCAGATGAAATAGTATTTTGCATCCATCTTCATGACAGAAAATGCAAATAACATCCCAGAAATAGCTGTAAACCAGAAACTGGGGGTGGGGGGAGGGCAGGGGTTGGGCGGGGGGTTTGCAGGAGATCAAGGAAATGAAGATTCAGGGAAGTGCTTATGAGCAAATTGTTGAAACTGAGTTAACAGGTTCTCCAGGTCTGAACGAATTTCATTCTAGAGTTTTAAAATAATGAAACAGGTCATGTCTGTTTCAATTTTCTGAAGTTCCCTAACTTCAGAGGAGGCTCATGAGTTTAGAAAATGGCAAATGCAACACCTTCAGATTTATTAGCGACAGACAGCATGGTGTTGTGCAGGGTCCTCGCTAACTTGATCCGAGTTTTTTAAGGAGGTGATGAAGATGATTGATGAGAGAAAAGCAGCTGATGTTGTCTACATAGACTTCAGTAAAGCCTTTGACACTGTCCCTCATGGCAGACTGGCACAAAAGGTGAAGTTACATGGTAACGAGGTGAGCTGGCAAGATGATACAGACCTGGCTTAGTCAGAGGAGAAGAGGGTAGTGATGAAAGGATGCTTTTGGGAATGGACGATTGTGACTACTGGTGTTCTACAGGGATCAGTGCTGGGACCTCTGCTGCTCATAATCTACATAAATGACTTGGAGGAAAACGTAGCTGGGTCTAATTTGTACGTTTACGGATGAATAAAAGACTGGTGGAGTTGCCGATAGTGAGGAGGATTGACAGAGGATACAGCAGGATATAGATCAGTTGGAAGCATGGGCAGTAAAATGGCAGATGCAGTTTAATCCGGATAAATGTAAGGGGATGCATTCTGGACGGTCAAGTACAAGTGGAAATTGAACAGTAAATGGTCGAACCCTAAGGAGTATTGATATGCAGAGGGATCTGGGTGCACAGGTCACTGAAGGTGGCAGCGCAGGTAGATAGATAGTAAAAAATGGCCGACGGCATGCTTACCTTCATTGGAAGGGGCACTGAGTGTACAGATAAACTATTAATGCTGCAGACTTATAGAACTTTAGTTCGACCACACATGGAATATTACATACAGTTCTGGTCACCACACTACCAGAGGATGTGGAGAGGGTACAGAGAAGATTTACCAGGATGTTGCCTGGTCTGGGGGGTTTTAGCGACAAAGAAAGGTTGAATAGACTGGATCAGTGATAATGGGAACTGCAGAGGCTGGAGAATCCAAGATAACAAAAAGGGTGTGGGGGGCAGATGTTTAAAAGGGATGTGCGAGGCATGTTCTTCACACAAAGGATGGTGTCTGCCTGGAACATACTGTCAGAGGAAGTGGGGGAAGAGACACGATCGCAGCATTTAAGAACCACCGGGACGGACACGTGAATGGGAGGGGAATAGAGGGATAGGGATCAGTTTTAGAATCGAAGGGTCAAATGTGTCGGTGCAGGCTGGAGAGCCAGAAGGCCTGTTCCAGCCCTGTTTGGCTCTTTGTTCTTCATTCGGCCTACAGTGTTCACGGCTCACGATGTGCTCTCTCTTACAAACAGAGTGACCACTTTGTGATGTTCTCTGCTCTATCTGTTGCAGTGACTCTGATCTCCCTTTTTCACTTCAATAAACCCTGTTGCTGTCATGCAATCATTTCTCTCATTGGAGAGGATTCATAGGGATAGACTTTACGCCCATTTGGAAAAGAATGGACTCATTAGCACTGAGGCTGTTGGCATTGGTAATGATCAGCAAGCTGGCTGGTTATCATAGAATCCCTACAGTGTGGAAACAGGCCATTTGGCCCAACCAGTAACACTGTTCCTCTGAAGAGTATCCCACCCTGATACTCCAACACGCCCTCATTCCCCTTATCCCTGATTTCCCCATGCCTAGCTCACATAACCTAAACATCCCTGGGCACTACAGACAATTTAGCATGGCCAATCCACCCTAGCCTGAGCATCTTTGGACTGTGGGAGGAAACCGGAGCACCCAGAGGAAACCCACACAGACGCGGGGAGAATGTGCAAACTCCACACAGACAGTCACCCGAGGCTGGAATTGAACCCGGGTCCCTGGCACTGTGAGGCTGCAGTGCTAACCACTGAGCCACTGTACCACCCCGTATCGTACAGATGTTTCATCACCATGCTCAGTAACATCATCAGTGCGGCCTCCGATGAGGTGATGGTGTTCTACTGTGCTTGGAATTTGTATGGTCCAGCCTGTTGAGGTATTTTGTGTCGTTTCCAGTTCTTTCCTGCATGAGTTTGTATTCTACATGTTTAATTCCACATGTTTATTGATTGCATTATGGGTGGAGAACCAGGTCTCTAGGAATTCCCGTGCGCCTCCGTGGTTGATTTGAGCTAGGATGGTCACGTTGTCCCAGTTAAATTGATGGCCTTCGTTATCCAAGCGCACTGATGTGAGGGGAAGATCATTGTGTTTTTTAAGCTTTTTGTAACCTGATGGATCGTTTCCTTCTGGTCTGGCTGCTGTAATATTTGTTTTATAAACTATACTGATCCTGCATGCCATGGGTGTGGGGTCTTTGGTCCCTGTATGTGTTTGTCATAGTGTGGCAGTGTGTTTGTGTGCTACCATGATTCCTGGTGGTTGTAGGGGGAGAGAAGATAGACAGGTTGTGTCAGGTCAAGGAGGTGGGGATGAGAGGGAGGGTTGGTCATAGGATGCAGTGGAGTGATTGGTGGAGTAATAGATAATGAAGGGGACTGTCAGAGAATACTGCAGAATATAAATAGATTGGAGAGTTGGGCGGAGAAATGGCAGATGGAGTTCAATCCGGGCAAATGCGAGGTGATGCATTTTGAAAGATCCGATTAAAGAGTGAACTATACAGTAAATGGAAAAGTCCTGGGGAAAACTGATGCAAAGAGACACCTGGGTGTTCAGGTCCATTGATCCCTGAAATGAGAATGCAGGTCAATAGGGTGGTCAAGAAGGCATATGGCATGCTTTCCTTCATTGGGCGGGGTATTGAGTACAAGAGTTGGCAGGTCATGTTGCAGTTGTATAGGACTTTGGTTTGGCCACATTTGGAGTACTGTGTGCAGTTCTGGTCGCCACATTACCAAAAGGATGTGAATGCTTTGGAGAGGGTGCAGAGGAGGTTCACCAGGATGTTGCCTGGTATGGAGGGTGCTAGCTATGAAGAGAGGTTGAGTAGATTAGGATTATTTTCATTAGAAAGACGGAGATTGAGGGGGGACCTAATTGAGGTCTACAAAATCATGAGACGTATAGACAGGGTGGATAGCAAAAAGCTTTTTCCCGGAGTGGGGTCTCAATTACTAGGGGTCATGAGTTCAAAGTGAGAGGAGGAAAATTTAAGGGAGATATGCGTGGAAAGTTCTTTACACAGAGGGTGGTGGGTGACTGGAACGCATTGCCAGCGGAGGTGGTAGAGGTGGGCATGATAGCATCATTTAAGATGCATCTACACAGATACATGGATGGTCAGGGAGCAGAGGGATACAAATCCCTGGAAAATAGGCGACAGGTTTAGATAGAGGATGTGGATTGGTGCAGGCTTGGAGGGCCGATGGGCCTGTTCCAGTGCTGTAATTTTCTTTGTTCTTTGTTTTTTGTAAACTCTCCCACAAGAGGAAACAGCGTTTTGATGCATCCCGGTGCTGTGCAGTTTTGTTCCAGCCTTTGAATAAGTGAGTATTTACTCAGTGAGTGATGAAACAAGGATGAAGACAGCCTGTATACAGCCCTTCTCTTGACACAAAGGTGACAGAGCTGATTTGTGATCTGGACCTACTCTAAAACTTGGGCTTTAAAATGAATTGAATTTGAATTTTGGACCATCTGCTGGAAGCCTGTGAAAGGTAAGACATTTTCTGGCCTCTTATTCTTTTCAGTGCCCATTAAACAGTAGCAAGATTCTGAAAATAATTTTAATATTAAGACAATTCAACAAATAATTTGAGCGGCATGGTGGCTCAGTGTTTAGCACTGCAGCCTCACAGCACCAGGGACCCGGGTTCGATTCCAGCCTCGGGTGTCTGTCTGTGTAGAGTTTGCACATTCTCCCCGTGTCTGCGTGGGTTTCCTCCGGGTGCTCCGGTTTCCTCCCACAGTCCAAAGATGTGCAGGCTCGGTGGATTGTCCATGGGGAATGCAGGGTTACAGGGACAGGGTGGTGTGTGGTTCTGGGTGGCATGCTTTTTGGAGAGACGGTATGGATTTGTTGGGCCAAATGGCCTGTTTTCACACTGTAGGGATTCTATGAATTTGCTGTAAAGTTTGCAAATAGGGGAGAAGGTTTGCAACCACAGGGAGAGTGGATGGAGCTGACTGTCCAGATGAGTTCAAAAAGGGGTCGCTGCGAGTTCCTTGTCCATGACCAAATGACAATGCCGAAGCATTTCACATGAAGTGTTTAAGATCAGCAAGGTTCCTGATGAAAAAACAAAGGGACAGATTGAAGGAATTGTCTTAGGAGCAAAGGTGAAGCAGGGTGTGATTTGATTCACAGGAGTTTAGCAGAATGAGAGCTACTATTCGCCAACTTTAAGGGCGTTGAAATGGTCATTGGATAAACATATGGATGATAATGGAATAGTGTAGGTTAGATGGGCTTCAGATTGGTTTCACAGGTCGGCGCAACATCGAGGGCCGAAGGGCCTGTGCCGTGCTGTAGTGTTCGATGTTCAATGTTCTACTCTGTTGAAATTTATAAAGGGTTTGACAGGGTCAATGCTGAGTGGATGCTTCCCCGTCACAGGGAGGGTCCAGGACCAGGGGGCACAGTCACTGAATAAAGGGGTGCTAATTTCAGACTGAGATGAGGAGGAAATTCTTCTCTCAGAGGGTTGTGAGTCTTCGGGACTCCTTGACACAGAGAGCTGTGAGGGCAGAGTATGGATCAGTTGGAGGATCACAGGATGCAGGAAAATGCAGGAAAGTGGACAGAGGGAATGTCAGATTAACCATGATCGTAGTGAATGGTAGAGCAGGTTTGAGGGGTTGAATGGCCTCCTCCTGTTCCTATTTTTTAGGTCTGACAGTTTTATGGAATTAGAAAGGACCCAGAGTGGGAGTTGAGGAGTGTTTTTGATACGGCAAAATGTGATCCGGAACATTCTGCCTGAAAGGGCAGTGAAACTAGGCTCAAATCGAATTTTCAGAAAAAAATAGGAAAAGGGGAATGTAAATGCTCACAAACAGAAACAGACGCAGGGCAGTGGCAAAAAGAGCAAAGAGAAATAGACTTCACTAGCTCCCCGGAAACAGTGAGAGTAGGGAGGGTGTGGGAGAGAGAAGGAGGGGGAAAGAAGGATGAATGTGATAGAGAGGGAGTGGTTAGGAGGGAGAAGAATGAGAGTAGGGGAGGGGTTGAGGAGACTGCGATAGGTGTAAGGTTGAGGAGAGTTAGAGATGAGGGAGATGATGTGGGAAGGATTCTGTAATGTCTGACTGGGAGGAAAAGAATGTGGAGTGTAGTAATGATGGGGTTCTGAGCTCAGTGCAGTGCGGGATGAGCAATATTTCAGTGTGGGTCTCGAGGACAGCAGTGCCGAGAAGAAGATAAAAAGAAATGGTTCACTCATGTTTTTTAGGGAAGGAAACTGCCATCCTTACCTGGTCTGGCCTACATCTGACTCTTAACGTCTTCTTTATTGGCCGAGCGAGACATTCCATTTTATAAAACTCATTTTTTCAAAAAGAGAGCTCTTTAGCATGTTCTCCCTCATTGGTGGATCATGATCTGTTGGTGATATGGAGACACAATAATCCTGATTCTGTGGGAGGTAAGTCTCAGTTTACAGGGAATGGGAAGATTTAATTCATTCACAGGATGTGGGCATCATTGGCCAGGCCAGCCCTTATCACCCTGAGGGCAGTTATGAATGAACTACATTGCTGTGGGTCTGGAGTCACATGTGGGCCAGACCAGGTAAGGATGGCAGCTTCCTTCCCTAAAGGACATTAGTGACCCAGATCAGATTTTCCCCAACAATCAGCAACACATTCATGTTTATGATTAGGCTCTTAATTCCAGACATTTTATTGAATTCAACTTCCACCAGGATTAGCAAGATTCGAACCCAGGCCCCCAGGATGATATCTAGGTTTCTGGATTAACATTCCAGTGATAATACCTCTCAGCCATCACCTCCCCACATTTAATGTACGGGTTTATCTATGTTTGATACATTTGACCTTGCCTCAGAACAGGGACTGAAATCTATTTGGGGATATGAACAGGATTGGTCCATCCGGGTTGTCAACAAGAACAATTAGTAACAGATTTCAAACAGAGATTGCTGGAGAAACTCAGCAGCTCTGGCAGCTCTCTGCGGAGAGAGAAAAACAGTGAACGTTTCAGATGTGATGGCCCTTCCTCAGAGCAGAGTTCTCAATCTGCGCTGTGTTGCTGAAGGATTCCTGTCAGCTTTTGGCTGTAGAGGGAGCTGGTCTCAGAGTGTGTGTACAGTTGTGTATGAATGATAGATTACAGATACCACTTACTAAGGAATGTTGAGGCACTAAGGTTCTGGAGTTGATCTGTTGCTCAGGCTGTGGGTGTTGAGGTTGGTTGGCTCGCCGAGCTGGTTTGTAGTTCCACAGACGTTTTGTTACCGTGCTGGGTAACATCCCCAGTGCAACCTCCGATGGAGCGTTGGTGTGTTTTCCTGCCTGGTTTTTAAACTCTGGGGTCCGTTGATCTGGATCACACCACTTCTGGTTTTCCTTCATGGTGGAATGTATATGGGGTCGAGCGCTATGTGTTAATTGATTGCTTTCTTTGTGAAATACCAGGCTTCTAAGAATTCCCATGCATGTCTCTGCTTTGCTTGTCCCAGGATTTTGGTGCCTGTCCCAGTCAAAATGGTGCTTCTCCTAATCCATGTGGATTGAGATGAGTGAGTATTGGTTTTTAGTGGAAGGGCAGTCCTTTCCAGTCTTTGCATCACTGCTTCTGCTATGAGTCCGGAGACAGGCGATCCCACGGATGTCCCATTGAGTTGCTCGTCAGTTTGGCCGTTGAAAGTGAAGCGGGTGGTCAGGCATAGGTCCAGTTGGTTAAGCATGTTGTCCTTGGAGATGGTTTCACTGAGGTCGTGTTCTTGTTCAAGTCGTGTTGTCACTGTTTCCCTTGCTAGCGGTATGTCTATTGATGTGACTAGGGCAGTGACGTCAAGCGATATCATGGTCTCTTCGTCCTCTATCTTTATGTCTTTGATGGAGTTGAGGAATTCTTGGGCTGAGTGGATGGTGTGGGGTGATTTGTTGACTTGGTGCTTGAGTCTTCTCTGTAGTCCCTTGGCTAATCTGCGCGATGGAGTGCGTGGTAGGGAGACTGTGGGTCTGAGGGGGACTTCCGGCTTGTGCACTTCAGGGAGGCCGTAGAATCGGGGTGTGTTGTTTCCTTTGGGTTTCGTTCTCACTCATTCTCACTCATCTCAATCCACATGGATAAGGAGACTGGGACAACACCAAAATCCTGGGACAAGCAAAGCAGAGACAGGCACGGGAATTCTTAGAAGCCTGGTATTCCATTAAGAAAGCCATCAACAAACACATAGGATTCAACCCCATATACATTCCACTGAGGAGGAAACGCAGAAGTGAGGCAATCCAGCCCAACGGGCCCCAGAGTTTAAAAACCAGGCGGGAAAACACTCCGACGCTCCATCAGAGGCTGCACTGAGGATGTTACCCAGCACCGTAACGAAACGTCTGTGGAATAAGAATGTTGAGGCAGTTCGGGCTTTGGTAAAACTAAGAACAGCTGCTGATTTATAGACCCTGGTGTGCATTGTGTCAATTGCGGGAGGGAAGCAGACAAGGGATAAGGTCAGCTCAGATTGAAAAGAAAATCAACATGGGCCGAGCCTGGGATTGGAGAGAGACTCGGTAATAGCATACCTTTTTAATTAAGATTGTAACCAGGGAACTCGGGGAGAGTAGAGCACAGCTTGGCTGGGCATCAGACGAGCTCCCTGAAGGCTAGTCTGACATTCCTGGTGAGGAAGACAAGCCGTTACGTTTGTGATACAGTGATGGTTGACGTCTAATTGGGTTGCTAAGAAATTCAGGGACCCGTCTTGGTGATTTTGCTATGTGGGCAGTTTGCCTGTTCATGAATGTTTAGCTCTGGTTCATTCTGGATGTAGGGTCCTGACCGGAAATGTCAGCCTTCCTGTTCCTCTGATGCTGCTGGGCCTGCTGTGTTCGCCCGGCTCCATACCGTGTTATCTCTGACATGGTTGACTGCTTGCTTTACTAATTTTGTAGATTAAGAGTTCTCTATTTAAAAACATAGACTCTGTTGGCTCTATTCTCTGAATGAGTAACTCAAAATTTAAATTTTGTATTTTAGAATTGTTCCAACAAAAATTGTTAGCGGTGCCTTGAGTGTTTGTTCGAGACAGAATCAAAATGTCGGGATCTGGTCTGGGATCAGAACGAATTGGGAGTTGATTCGGGATGATGTTAAAATAAGGGTGAATGATGTAAGATTAGATCAGGGACCTGATAAGGTCATATCAGACACAGAATGGAAGGATGGATTTTCCTCAGTATTTGACATTCCATGGCTGACATCATGAATTTCATCTTTCAGATGTGGAAAAGTCAGCATCAACCAAAATGATGTAACTTATATTTTTGAGTGTAAAGGAATGGAAGGCCAATATGTGAACATCTACATCCCAGGAAGCAACAAAGCCCAGATTCTCTGTGAGGTTCAGGTCTATGAAATGATGACTCCATTCCTTGAGGATTGTTAGAGAATCTCAAGACTTCATTTGTCGTGTTTGAGGTATTTCAATGATCTTCTATGTTCTATTCATATCTCTGCCCTTCAATAGTGACAAAGCTACCTTACAGACATTGGAAAAAAAAACCGTACATCAGAGGAACGGGGACGAGGAGTGGAAAATTAAAGCTGGCTGAAGGCTAGCATGACGTGTTAGCCTACATCAAATGCTCTCATCCCAGTCAAAACGTGTTGATACAAAACCCACTCACAGCACAACGAGGACCGACACAACAGTAAAGTGCTGAGGGAGTGGGCACTGTCGGAGGGTCAGTGCTGAGGGGGCGCCGCACTGTCGGAGGGTCAGTGCTGAGGGGGCGCCGCACTGTTGGAAGGTCAGTGCTGAGGGAGTGGGCACTGTCGGAGGGACAGTGCTGAGGCAGTGGGCACTGTCGGAGGGTCAGTGCTGAGGGGGTGCCGCACTGTGGGAGGGTCAGTGCTGAGGGGGCGCCGCACTGTCGGAGCGTCAGTGCTGAGGGAGTGGGCACTGTCGGAGGGTCAGTGCTGAGGGAGTGGGCACTGTCGGAGGGTCAGTGCTGAGGGAGCGCCACACTGAAGGAGGGTCAGTGCTGAGGGAGTGGGCACTGTGGGAGAGTCAGTGCTGAGGGAGTGGGCACTGTCAGAGGGTCAGTGCTGAGGGAGCGCCGCACTGTCGGAGGGTCAGTCCTAAGGGAGTGGGCACTGTCAGAGGGTCAGTGCTGAGGGAGCACCGCACTGTCGGAGGGTCAGTGCTGAGGGAGTGGGCACTGTCGCAAGGTCAGTGCTGAGGGAGTGGGCACTGTCGGAGGGTCAGTGCTGAGGGAGTGGGCACTGTCGGAGAGTCAGTGCTGAGGAAGCGCCGCACTGTCGGAGGGTCAGTGCTGAGGGAGTGGGTACTGTCAGAGGGTCAGTGCTGAGGGAGCACCGCACTGTCAGAGGGTCAGTGCTAAGGGAGTGGGCACTGTCGGAAGGTCAGTGCTGAGGGAGTGGGCACTGTCGGAGGGTCAGTGCTGAGAGGGCGGGCACTGTCGGAGGGTCAGTGCTGAGAGAGTGGGCACTGTCGGAAGGTCAGTGCTGAGGGAGCGGGCACTGTCGGAGGGTCAGTGCTGAGGGGGCGCCGCATTGTTGGAGGGTCAGTGCTGAGGGAGCGCCACGCTGTCGGTGGGTCAGTGCTGAGGGGGCGCCACACTATTGGAAGGTCAGTGCTGAGGGTGTGGGCACTGTCGGAGGGTCAGTGCTGAGGCAGTGGGCACTGTCGGAGGGTCAGTGCTGAGGGGGTGCTGCACTGTCGGAGGGTCAGTGCCTAGGGGGCGCCGCACTGTCGGAGGGTCAGTGCTGAGGGAGTGGGCACTGTTGGAGGGTCAGTGCTGAGCGAGTGGGCACTGTCGGAGGGTCAGTGCTGAGGGAGCGCCACACTGAAGGAGGGTCAGTGCTGAGGGAGTGCCACACTGTCAGAGGGTCAGTGCAGAGGGAATGGGCACTGTGAGAGGGTCAGTGCTGAGGGAGTGGGCACTGTCGGAAGGTCAGTGCTGAGGGAGCGGGCACTGTCGGAGGGTCAGTGCTGAGAGACAGTGGGCACTCTCGGAGGGTCAAGAAATAGAACAGAGCATTTGTAGGCAAGTTATGGAAATCTGCAGGGCAGGTAGGGTTGTGATAGTTGTTGAATTCAATTACCCGAGGACTGAGTGCGAGAAAAGATAGAGTGTGGGGCATGGAAAATGAGAAATTGATGCAATGTGAGCAGGAGAACTCTCTGGGGAAAGTGCATTTACAGTCCTATCAGGGAGAGATTTATGCTGGATCTCATCCTTCAAAATGAGGTAGGCCAAGTGAAGAGCATCAGAGTTAGGGAGCATCTGGGGAATAGCGATCATAACATAATAAGATTCAGTATTAATTTGGGAAATGGTGAAAAAAAAGTCACGGGTTAAGATCTGATACTGGAAAAAGGCAGATTTTAGTCCAAAAGTTGAATTGGAGCAGGTTGATTGGAAAAGCATAACGGTGAATAAAAGAATGGCTGAAATAAGGAGAATTTCAAAGGAAAGATGAATGTGGTACAAGCTTGGTACATGGCCATGAGAAATAAATATGCAGTATCCAATGCTAGAGTATCCTGGATGACTCAGGAAATTGATGAGAAAATAGAGTAGGAAAAGGGAGCACATGAGGAGTAACTGAAATAGAATAAAGAACAAAGAACCAAGAAGCCTACAGCACAGGAACAAGCCCTTCAGCCCTCCAAGACTGCGCCGATCAAGATCCTCTGTCTAACCTGTCATCTATTTTCTAACAGTCTGTGTCCATTTGCCCCCTGCCCATCCATGTACCTGTCCAGATATATCTTAAAAGACGCTAACGTGTCTGCGTCTACCACCTCCGCTGGCAACGCGTTCCATGCACCCACCACCCTCTGTGTAAAGAACTTTCCACGCATATCTCCCTTAAACTTTCCTCCTCTCACTTTGAACTCATGATCCCTAGTAATTGAGTCCCCCACTCTGGGAAAAAGCTTCTTGCTATCCACCCTGTCTATACCCCTCATGATTTTGTAGACCTCAATCAGGTCCCCCCTCAACCTCCGTCTTTCTAATGAAAATAATCCTAATAAAATGTAGGAGAGAGGCTCAGGCTGGAATAAGGAATGAGGAATAAGGAGAAAGGATGGCAGGCTGCGCTACAACAATTAGTAAGATGATCATCAAACATATTAACAATAAACAATTAGTGAAGGGAAGAGTGGGCCCCATAAGGAACAAGCAAAGTAGGCTGCTCACGGAAGCAAAGGATAGACAGAGGCGCTAAATAAATATTTGGCTCCTGTCTTATCCAAACTACAAAACTGGTGACAGTGACCTGGTTGATAATTTGGGTGTTGAGCAATTGAACAGTGAATGATAAAGAAGAGCAGCTTAAAAAGGTTGGCAGCACTCAAGGTAGAGAAATCCCGGGCCCAGGTGGGATCCATCCTGGATTGCTGACAGGGATAAGGGAGCAAATTGCAGAGCCATTAACAGAAATTTCCCAGCCCCCTGTGAAGACAGAATTAGTCCTGGGGGACAGCAAATGTCACAGAGTTGTTTAAGAAATGGGTGAAGGAATATATAGTCCTGTCAGCGTGACATCAGTAGTGGGACAACTGATGGAGGCCACGATACTGTGTGTGGTAAATACGTACGTACAGAAAAAACAGGGATCTACTATTGACACTTTATGAGGCTCTGGTCTGACTATGTGTGGAGTATTGTGTGCGGTTTTGGGCCTCATATTTCGGGAAGGATGTACTGGCCCTGGAGCTGGTTCAGAGGAGGTTCACAAGAATGGTTCGAGGAATGGAAAGCTTAACAGATGTGGACCGTTTGAGGACTCTGGGACTATACTCATTGGCGTTTAGAAGGATGAGGAGGGGATCGAATTGAAACTTAGAATACTGAACGACCTGGACAGAGTGGATGTCGGGAAGATGCTTCCATTGTGAGGAGAGATTAGGACCCGAGGGCACAGCCTTAGAGTAAAGGGAGGACCTTTTAGAACAGAGATAATGGGAAATTTCTTCAGCCAGAGAGTGGTGAATCTATGGAATTCACTGCCGCAGAAGGCTGTGGAGGTCAGGTCATTGAGTACACTTATGACTGAGCTAGATAGGTTCATGATTATCAAGGGGATCAATGGTTACTGGGAGAAAGTGCGAGAAAGGGGTTGAGGAACTTATCAGCCATGATTGAATGGCAGAGTAGCCTCGGTGGGCCGAATGACCTAATTTCTGCTCGAAAATCTTATGGTAACTAGACAGTCAACATGGCTGTGTCAAGGGCAGGTCATATATTTCAAATTAAATTGAGTCCTTTGAGCTGATGCAGGCAGTGGATGAGGATAGTGCTGTGCATGTTCTTTATTGGTATGGGTAGTGAACTGCTTCATGGGCAGGAAACAGTGAGTAGGGATAAAGGGCTCTTTTTCATATTGGTGACCTGTTCCCGGTGTGGTTTCACAGGGATCAGCACTGGGACAAAAACTGGAAAGATATTATTTCATGGGGAAAACAAATCAGAGTTAACGTTTCGAGTCTGGCGACCCTTCCTCAGAACAGTCACTGGAGCCGAAACATTAACTCTGTTTCCTCCTCCACAGATGCTGCCAGACCTGTTGAGCTTTTCCAGCAACTTTGTTTTTATTCCTGATTTACAGCTTCCACAGTTCTTTTGGTTTTTGTTTCATTGGAGGCAGTTCAGAGAGGGTTTACTGGATGATCTCTGCTATTGGAAAAATTGTCATATGAGCAAAGACTGAACAGGTTGGGATTGTACTCCCTGGAGTTTCGAAGAATAAGATGTGATCACATTGAAACATATCAGATTCTTAAGGCCCTTGACAGGGTAAATGCTGAGAGGATTTTTCTCCTCATGGGAGACTCTGTGACCAGGGGACAGCCTCAAAATATTAGGCCACCGATTTAAAACTGAGATGGTGAGTAATTTCTGCTCCCAGAGGGTTGATTTTCTTTGGAATTCCTTGTCACAGGGAGCTGTGGGGCCACTGTCTTTGTGTGTATTTCAGGCTAACGTCAACAGATTCTTGATCAGTCGGGGGATCGAAGATGATGGGGAAAGGACAGGAAGATTTATGAATGGGGGATCAGCCATGATCCTATTGAATGGTGGAGCAGGCTCAAAGGGCTACTGACTTCTACCTGTTGCTATTTTGGATGCTCTGATGGTAATGGTCTTATTAATATGTTACAATAAGAATAGTGGAGCAGGGGAGCGCGGGAGCATGCGAGCGCAGGAGTACGGGAGCGAATGCCACTACACACATCACCATCTTAGCTCCAAAGTATCTCGGTACAAAAAAACCTTCAGTACGAAGCAGTGAGAGAATGAGATTGTAAAAAGTTAAACATTGTTTTAGAGAACACAGAAAAATAAAGAAATCGGGATCTCGAGTTGCGACTTCCTTGAAAATCCAACTTTAATATTGAGCTCCTCTATTGTTCCTACCAAACTGCTTAACCTCCAATTTTCCCGCATTTTATTCCATCTGCCATGTTTTTATCCACTCACTTACCGTATCTACATCCCTCTGCAGACCCTATGTCATCCACACCACCCACCATCCCGTCGTCTATAAACTTGGTGATAAAACATTCGCTCCCTCATCCAAATCGGTGCCATGGATTGTAAATAATTGTGGCATCAGCAGCAATCCCTGTGGCAGGTCCCCAAAAGGACCATCAGATATAGGATCTGCACTAGGCCATTCAGCCCATTGAGTCTGCTCTGCCATTTGATCGTGGCTGGTATGTTTCTCAACCCCATTCTCTTGCCTTCTCTCCGTAACCCTTGATCCCCTTGCTAATCAAGAGCCTATCTATCTCTGTCTTAAATACACTCAGTGACATGGCCTCCACAGCTTTCTGCGGCAATAAATTTCACAGAGTCACACCCTCTGGCTGAAGAGATTTTTTAAATTCATTCACGGGATGAGGGCATTGCTGACCAGGCAGCATTTATTACCCATCCTGAATTGCCCAGAGGGCAGAGTCAACCACTTTGCTGTGGGTCTGGAGTCACATATAGGCCAGACCAGGTAAGGATGGCAGTTTCCTTCCCTAAAGGGCATTAGTGAACCAGATGGGTTTTTCTGACAATACACAATGAATTCATGATCGTCGTTAGACTCTTAACTCCAGATCTTTATTGGATTCAAATTCTACCATCCGCCATGCTAGGATTCAAACCTGGCTCCCCAGAACATTATCTGTGTCTCTGGATTAATAGTCCAGTGATAGTGCCACTAGGCCATTGAATTCCTCCTCATCTCAGTTCTAAAGGTTAATCCCTTCACTCTGAGGCTGGGACCTAAAGCCCTGGTCTCTCCTACCAGTGGAAACATCTTCTCCACATCCACTCTATGCAAGCCTCTCAGTATTCTGTAACTTTCAGTCAGGTGCTCTGATCATCCTTCTAAACTCCAGTGAGTACAGAGCCACGGTCAGATCCTGAAAATGCCTCCCTTATTCCACCTCTTTGTTTTCTGTTAGATGGTCAATCCTCCCTCCATTCTATTATACAACTGCAACAATATCTTATGGAACAGTCTTATGGGCAATCCTGGTCGAAAATCTTTTGAAATCCAAATATGTAATGTTGACTGGTTCCCCTTTATCTGTTTCCCTTTCATGAAGCTGTGCTGGCTCTGCTGATTAGAACATAGAACATTACAGCACAGTACAGGCCCTTCGGCCCGCGATGTTGTGCCGACCTGTCATACCGATCTCAAGCCCATCTAACCTACACTATTCCATGTACGTCCATATGCTTATCCAATCACGACTTAAATGTACCTAAAGTTGGCGAATCTACTACCGTTGCAGGCAAAGCGTTCCATTCCCTTACTGCTCTCTGAGTAAAGAAACTACCTCAGACATCTGTCCTATATCTTTCACCCCTCAATTTAAAGCTATGCCTCCTCGTGCTCGCCGTCACCATCCTAGGAAAAAGGCTCTCCCTCTCCACCCTATCTAACCCTCTGATTATTTTATATGTTTCAATTAAGTCACCTCTCAACCTTCTCCTCTCTAATGAAAACAGCCTCAAGTCCCTCAGGCTTTCCTCGTAAGACCTTCCCTCCATACCAGGCAACATCTGAGTAAATCTCCTCTGCACCCTTTCCAAAGCTTCCACATCCTTCTTATAATGCGGTGACTAGAACTGTACACAATACTCCAAGTGCGGCCGCACCAGAGTTTTGTACAGCTTCACCATAACCTCTTGGTTCCGGAACTCGATCCCTCTATTAATAAAAGCTAAAATACTGTATGCCTTCTTAACAGCCCTGTCAACCTGGGTGGCAACTTTCAAGGATCTGTGTACATGGACACCGAGATCTCTCTGCTCATCTACACTACTAAGAATCTTACCATTAGCCCAGTACTTTGCCTTCCGGTTACTCCTACCAAAGTGCATCCATATGCTCGTCCAGATTGATTTCTTGATTAGTTTGTATATTTCTAAATGCTCTATTATTACATTCTTTACAACAGACCTGAACTTTTTCCCAATAGGTGGCGCTAATCTAACTGGCTGAGAGCTGCCTGTTTATTGTCCTCACATTTTGTTGTCTCTGTTTATTGTCTCCTTCCCTTTTTGAAGCCTGTAATGATTTTTCTCCATTTCTCCATTTTTTTGCCTTCTGAAACTGTGACTGAGATATGGTGGTGTTGTGTCAAAATGAATATGTATTTTCCTCCAGATCTGGTAAAGTAATTTCTAAAGCTGTTCTGTTTTTTGTGTTTTATTAAGGTTTGTTTGATTTCTCACCTGTAGCATGATTCACTGAAGAGGATTAGCTGTAACTGCTCTTAATGATACCTCTGAATCATTCAGTTTATGATTCACTGTTACACTGTTCAGAAATAAATGTCTCACACTGCCTACCTGTCTGGATTTTAATTGTGTTTAATCTCTATGACAACAAAGTTTCAAGACCAAGGGAGGAATTGGGGTGGCACGGTGGCTCAGTGGTTCGCATTACTCCATCACAGCACCAGGGACCTGGGATCAGTCCCATCCTCAGGTGATATTAGGGATGATACCCATATCCCAGTCAATAGTGTGTGGAGCAGAAGGAATACAGCAGGTCAGGCAGCATCGGAGGAGCAGGAGAGTCTACGCTTTGAGTCAGGACCCTTCATCAGGCCCGGCCCTCAATACTAAGATACCATATCTCATGCAAGTATTAAAAAATTGCTGTAAATTACTCTCACAATTGGCCTGGGACTCATTTAAAATAGATCCTCAAAATTGTGCCTGTCCCTGGCGGTGGCTGGCTTACTACTCCCAGCTGCAGCTATAGCAGCTGTTAGTTGAATTCACTTGAGCCAGACAATAGATTCACCCAGGAAGTGGCCTTAGAGTGGATCGAGACTGAGTCAGGTCAGGGCACAGTTTCCCGTATGGTCTGCAATGTTGGGGCTATGGTCAATAATTCTGCAAATGACAGGAGAACTGTTAGGGTGGGAAAAGGTGAGGAGGGTAGGTCCAAGCTGCAGAAGGATGTCTACAGTCTGGTCAGCTGGGCAGAGCAAATGGCAAATGGAATTCATGTGTGAGCTAATGGTTTGTGGAGGGCTGAAAAGGCAAGGAGTTAAACTGGGAATGGTAAGAACTTGGAAAATACTGAAGATCAGAGGAAGCTTACCCACAGATTCCTGAAGGTAACATGTAAAAGTTAATTGCACCGCCAGAGGACTGCACCCTCATTAGAGAGTTTAACTGGCGGATTACCAATCCTCAGTGAGGGGACAGGTTGAGAAGTTAACTTTAAGTGGAGCAGCAATTGATTCCATGCTGTGGGCACTGTTCTGCATCACAAACTAAGCAAGCAGAAGGGGAACGGCCTAGTGGTGTTGTCACTGGACTGTTAATCCAGAGATCCAGACAATGTTCCGGGGACTTGGGTTCAAATCTCGCCAAGGCAGATGGCAGAATCTGAATTCAATAAAATATCTGGAATTAAGAATGTAATGATGACCGTGAATCCATTTCCAATTGTCAGGAAAAACCCATCTGGTTCACTAATGTCCTTTCCTGGTCTGGCCTACATGTGACTCCAGACCCACAGCAACGTGGTTGATTCTTGACTGCTCTCTGGGCAATTAAGAATGGGCAATAAATGCTGCCTGGCCAGCCATGTCCTCATCCCTTTAACGAATAAATTAAGTTTAAAAAGATGAATAAATGAACTTGCTGTTTGGCCAACTGAGCTAATGGATATCCACAATAAGGTAGCTCAGAAAGTGTAAGGAATAATTGCAAAAGCAAAGGTTTGATGCTGGAAATATATGAAATACTAGTTAGGCCACTGGGTGTGACAGTGCAGAGGGGGGAGAATCACCAGGGTGATGTTGGGGCTGGAGGGTCAGAGTTAGATGGAATGATTCAAGAATTGGTTGAGGGAGAATGAACAGCTACAGGATAATGAACAGCAGAGGTAAGCTGGGTGGCAAGACACTTTTCTATTAGCAAAGAGATGACTAGCCAGGGGAAATTGATGTCAGTTCTGAGCTACAAGGCTGACAGGAGAAATGAGGAGAATGTTTTACACTCCTGAGGGTGGTGGGAGTCTGGCACTCCCTATCTGAAAGGATAATTGAGTCAAAAATCTCATAACATTGAAGCAGTATTTAAATCGTCATTTGCATTGCAACAGCCTTCAATGCATGGACTAAAAGCTGGAACATGGGATGAATATAATCAGATAGGCGATAACTTGACCAGCATGAACACAATGGGCCAAATAGCCACTGTCTGAGCTGAAGATATTTAAGAGTCTATGGGAACATGGTTTTAGATATTTTTACTCTTCACTTGGTTCTGGGATAGGTCTGACGGGTCTTCGGGGCTGATATTTGACGCATGATGGAAGTGAAAGGTGTTGGTGAGGATAATGGGTGATGGAAGATGGAGTGACAGCACAGGCAGAGCTATGGCCAGTGACAGAAAGCCGAGCTGGTTATGTCAGAGACAGGTCATGCTGTCAGAATGTGATTACAATCTTTCAAAATGTTATTGAGAGTTTAGACTAGATCCATATTGATTACTTAGATTTCCAGAAAGCTCAAGCTGAGTTTTATATTGGACTAAAGCTTCGAATCAGGACTGAGTGGAGTCACAAGGAAGAGCTCAGCAGGAACACACTGGGTTGGAGAACGAGAGTGCGGAAATCTAACTGCAATTGTACAAGGTGTTAGTGAAACCACATCTGAATATTGCGAGATACCAAGGTGTAGAGCTGGATGAACACAGCAGGCCCAGCAGCATCTTAGACTTTCCTGCTCCTCTGATGCTGCTGGGCCTGCTGTGTTCATCCAGCTCCACACTTTGTTATCTCAGATTCTCCAGCTTCTGCAGTTCCCATTATCACTGATTATTGTGAATAGATTTGGTCCTTTACTTAAGGAAAGATATTGTTTCATTGGAGCTATTTCAGAGAAGGTTCACAACTTCGGAATGGAGAGGGTGACTTTTAAGCAAAGGCCAAACAAGGTAGGACTCTACAGGATGGGATGAAAAGTGGAGATCATGGAGGGAGCTCCCTGGGACTGAGAGGGGTTGGGCATGGGGTGTGGGGGTGACTGTGGTAGAGAGAGCCCTCCAGGAATGATGATGCATAAGGAGGGGACAGTGTGATTGTGTGGAATGAGTTTCTGAGTGTCCAGTGGGTAACACACTCTGTGAACTGAACAGACACTGTCTCAACCCTGTGCAAGCAGCAATTTTATTGAGGTTTTTAAACCAGAAAAAGCAGAAAGGTTACAGATCCCACACACATCCTCACAGAGCAGAGTAATCAAACAATACAGATCATCAATGGTCAATCAGTCCTCGCTTCCTAACACCCAGAGACCATGGGGATTAATCCCAGTTTGATTCCGAGCTCTGGGTGTTCTGATAAAGCTGCTGTTCGATGTGAGAGTCAGGATGGGCTGTGATTTCTCTCAGTTGCCCCCTGTTCTGGTTAGTCTCTCACAGACTTTCTCTGATGATGCTCCCTCCTTGTGACTGAGCACAGCCTGATTGCCTGATGTTCCTTCTGGGAGACTGTTTGACAGCGAGATCAGTGACCGTCTGTTTGTGAATGTGTGACAGAAACTGGGAAAGGCAGGCTCCCGTCTGAAATCCTTGTGTACAACAGATTGAAAGCAGAGGGATTAGGAGGAGATTGATTGCAGAAGCTCAAAGCGCAACATGGCTGTCTCCAAATGAGCTGCGTTTTGGATTAATGTTCATGGCTGGAAGATAAAATCACACAAAAATGCTCAGTTAGTGTCCAAATGGAAATCAAAATCAATTCATGATGATCTTTGGAAGCTGAATGTTGCCTGGAATTTCACTGAGTTCAGGCACAGTGCAAACCATACAGGACACACCTGGGCAATTTTCCACATTGTCGGGTAGATGCCAGTGTTGTAACTGTACTGGAACAGCTTGGCTCGGGGAGCGGCATGTTCTGGAGCACAAGCCTTCAGTGCTATTGCAGAATGTTGTCAGGGCCCATAGCCTTTGCAGTATCCAGTGTTTCCAACTGTTTCTCGATATCACGTGGAGTGAATCGAATTGGCTGAAGACTGGTATCTGTGATGCTGGGGGTCACTGGAGGAGGGAGAGATGGATCATCCACTCAGCACTTCTGGCTGAAGATTGCTGCGAATGCTTCAGCTTACCATTCGCCCTGATCAGAATCACATGACACCAGGTCATAGACCAACAGGTTTATTTGAAAACACAAGCTTTCGTGGCCTTGCTCCTTCTTCAGGTGCTGGTGAGAGCCACATCATTTTGCCCTGATGTGCTGGGCTCTTCCGTCATTGAGGATGGGATATTTGAGGAGTCTCCTCCCCCAGTGAGTTAGTTTATTGTCCACAACTAATCAGTGAAGGGAGGAGGGTGTGACGGTGAGATTTTACTTTGTTGGAATACTGACGGTAATCTACTGGAGGATTTTTTTCCTGTTATTGATCAGGATCCTCCCATCCAGCAGATCCCCAGAAGTCCCTCGGAAGTTTTAAATCCAAAATTGTGAATGAAGCTAATTGGATGTCATTTAATGAAAGTGAATATTTGATGTGAGCCATTAAATGGAGGGTTTCAGGGAAATGTTGTTCATGGCATTTCTCATGACAAACACTGATGTGCATCCAGTGTGCACCTATAACACAGCAGCTGTAAGTGCGGGCCTCCAAACATACTGTTTGAATTTCTCACAAACCCAGCACCCGACCCCCCCGGCCATGGATGAGTCAATTCCCCTCCTCAGCTCCTTGCACTGACAGTATTGGAAGGAAGAGGGAGGGAGGGAGGGAGTGTGCTGGCCTGTGAGGGTTGTAATGGTGTGAGTAGGAGCAGAGATATGTACTCACAGCAGCTCCTGCGTTAGTGAGGGTCAGGGGCACCAAACACTTCCACCTCACACAAGGTCAGAATACCATGGCATGATCTCAGGAAGATGTTCACATATCTGCCATGGACTCCATTCTGGGTTTCACAAAAGAATGATTTAGTCCCACTTCTGGGAATGGAATCAATCGTTGCACAGCTGAAAGAGAGAGAAGTGAGAATGATGGTTACTATACAAAACCATGAGAACTGGGAGCAGGGAGAGGCCATTCAGCCCCTCAAACCTGCTCCACCATTTCACATGATCATGGCTGTTCTCCTCTCAGCCTCAACCTCACTTAGCTGCCCACTCCCCACAACCCTTCAACGCATTACTCAATAAAAATCTTACTCCTCCTTAAATTTACTCAACGTTCCAGCATCCACTGAACTCTGGGGGAGTGAATTCCACAGATTCACAATCCTCTGAGAGAAGGAATTTCTCATCTCTGTTTTAAATCTGTCAGCTATTCTCCTAAAACTGCGACTTCTCATTCTAGATTGCCCCACATGAGGAAACATCCTCTGTCACATTTGACAACTAATTTCTGTGAGATCTCTTCATTCTTCTAAATTCCAGTGAATTAAGTCGTAACTGATTCCCCCTCTCTTCATACATCAGTCGTGCCACCCCAGGAGTCAGTCTGATAAACCATTCACTGCAGTCCCTCCATCACCAGAATATCCTTCCTCAGTAAAGGAGATCAAACCTGCAGGCAGTAGGCAGCTCGGTGGCTCAGTGGTTAGCATTTCTGCCTCACAGTGCCAGGGTCCCAGGTACAATCCTAACTTGGATGACTGTATGAGGAGATTGCACATACTCCCTGTGCCTGTGTCATTTCGTCTGGGTGCTCCAGTTTCCTCCCATGCTTCAGGGATGTGGAGATTAGAGTGAACTGGCAATACTAAATAGCTCATAGAGTCCAGGGATGTGCAGGCTGGGTGGGCTAGCCATGGGAAATGCAGGGTTAAGAGGATGGAATGGGGCCTGGGTCTGGGTGGATGCTCTTTGGAGGTTTAGTGCAGACTCGATGGACTGAATGGCCTCTTTCCACACAGTGGGGATTCTGATTCAACAATATTCCAGGGGTAATCTCACCAAGGCCCTGTATAGCTGCAACAACACATCCCTGCTCCTGTACTCAAAACCTCTCGCAATGAAGGCCAACATACCATTTGCCTTCTCTACCACCTGCTGCACCTGCATGCTTACCTTCAGCAACTGGTGCACAAGGACACCCAGGTCCCACTGCACACTCCCCTCTCCCAATTTACAGCCATTCAGGTAGGAATCTGCTGCCTTGCTTTTCCTCCCGGACTGGGTAACCTCATATTTATCCAAATAGTAGGATAGCAAAATGTAGGGTATTTAGGGTAGATTGATCTTAGTAGGGCTTTGGGTCAGCACAATATCGTGGGCCGAAGGGCCCGTACTGTGCTGTACTGTTCTATGTTCTATGTTCTAATTATACTGCATCTGTCCGGAATTTACGCTCTCACTCAGCTTTCTGAATCTCTGCCCCTTCCTCACATCAAGCGCCCACTCCACCGCGGCCCCGCACCCTACCTCACCCCACCTGTAAACTTGGAGATCTGATCTTTGGTTCTCTCCTCTAAACCATTAATGTGTGCTGTGAATAGCTATGATCCCAGCACTGATCCCTGAACTAACTGTGGTGCCTATCACTCACAAAACATCCAATTCCATGCGTTAAAGCCTTCTCAAAGACAAAATAAATCCCATTTGCTGGCTTCCCTTATTAACTGATGAACTTGACTCAGGTTGGGAATAGACTGCACTGGGCAGACTCAGTGCTGGTGTATGGGTTTCAGAGGGTCGATGATGCCAGGCTATATTTACAGGGTGTTACTGTTTCCGTTATTTTCCAGGGAATCACCGATTCGGATCTCTGCTCCATTCAGCCTCGATGCCTTACGGTTTCTGTTTGTGATTCTCACAACAAAGACCCGATAATGCTCCTGTAAATCCACTCTCCACCAGGGGTTCCTCTGCTTCGTGGTGCTACTGCAGGATGAGTGTCGAAATTTACTGTCATGGTTCCCATCGATGGCGTTGTTCGCGTCAGCAAAATGTGGGAACGTGGTGGACTGAGTCGCACGGACCCCAGCAGCAACATTCTCTGAAACCAGGGACATCGCATTTCAATCAACTCCCTCACAATCAACCATGCATGTACCCCCGGCCCTCCCTCACCCTCCCCTCCTCACCCACCCTCACCCTCCCCTCCTCACCCACCCTCACCCACCCCTCCCTCCCTCACCCTACCTCACCCTCCCCTCCTCACCCACCCTCACCCTCCCCTCCTCACCCACCCTCACCCTCCCTCACCCTCCCCTCCCTCCCTCACCCTCCCCTCCTCCGCTCCCTCACCCTCCCCTCCCCCGCTCCCTCACCCTCCCCTCCCCTCCTCTCCTCCATCCTCCGCTCCCTCACCCTCCCCTCCCCTCCCCCATCCTCCGCTCCCTCACCCTCCCCTCCCCTCCCCTCCCCCATCCTCCGCTCCCTCACCCTCCCCTCCCCTCCCCTCCCCTCCCCCATCCTCCGCTCCCTCACCCTCCCCTCCCCTCCCCCATCCTCCGCTCCCTCACCCTCCCCTCCCCTCCCCCATCCTCCGCTCCCTCACCCTCCCCTCCCCTCCCCTCCCCCATCCTCCGCTCCCTCACTCTCCCCTTCCCTCCCCTCCCCCATCCTCCGCTCCCTCAACCTCCCCACCTCAGCCTCCACTCCCCCAGCCACCCCTCGCTCAGCCTCTGCTCCCCCAGCCTCCCCTCCCTCACCCTCCCCTCCCCCATCCACCAGTCCCTCACCCTCCCCTCCCCACCCCAGCCTCCACTCCCTCACCCTCCGCTCCCCCATCCTCCGCTCCCTCACCCTCCGCTCCCCTCCCCTCCCCCATCATCCGCTCCCTCACCCTCCCCTCCCCACCCCAGCCTCCACTCCCTCACCCTCCGCTCCCCCATCCTCCGCTCCCTCACCCTCCGCTCCCCTCCCCTCCCCCATCATCCGCTCCCTCACCCTCCCCTCCCCACCCCAGCCTCCGCTCCCTCACCCTCCCCTCCCCCATCCTCCACTCCCTCACCGTCCCCTCCCCACCTCAGCCTCCGCTCCCCCAGCCAACCCTCCCTCAGCCTCCGCTCCCCCAGCCTCTGCTCCCTCGCCCTCTGCTCCCTCGCCCTCCGCTCCCCCGCCCTCCGCTCCCCCGCCCTCCGCTCCCTCACGCTCCCCTCCCCATCCTCACCCTCCCCTCCCCCAGCCTCCGCTCCCCCACCCTCCCCTCCCCCATCCTCTGCTCCCTCACGCTCCCCTCCCCATCCTCACCCTCCCCTCCCCCAGCCTCCCCTCCCCCATCCTCCGCTCCCTCACGCTCCCCTCCCCATCCTCACCCTCCCCTCCCTCAGCCTCCGCTCCCCCAGCCTCCCCTCCCTCAGCCTCAGTGCCTCACTATCTTGCTTTCTTGTTCTTCAGGTCAATACCAAAACACCGGAGGGACTGGGTAGTGTGAGGAGGTGGGGAGGCTGCAGGAGGACCTGGACACGCTCCGAGAGTGGGTACAGAAGTGGCTGGTTGAGTACAATGTAGGAGAGTGTGAGGTACAAAGAATAGAGGCAGAGACTGTTTTCTAAATGGGGAAATGCTTGGGAAATCTGAAACATCAAGAGTCCTAGTTCAGAATTCTCTTAAGGTTAACATGCAGGTTCAGTTAGCAGTAAGGAAGATAAATGCAATATTGGAATTCATTTCAAGAGGGCTAGAGGAGCAGGCGGCACGGTGGCTCAGTGGTTAGCACTGCAGCCTCACAGTGCCAGGGACCCGGGTTCAATTCCAGCCTCGGGTAACTGTCTGTGTGGAGTTTGCACATTCTCCCCGTGTCTGCGTGGGTTTTCTCTGGGTGCTCCGGTTTCCTCCCACAATCCAAAGATGTGCAGGTTAGGTGGATCGGCCATGGGAAATTGTCCATTGTGTCTAAGGTCGGCTTTGGGTATGGGTGGGATGGTCTTTGGAGGAGTTGGTGCGGCCTTCATAGATATCTTCATAGAATCCCTCCTGTGTGGAAACAAGCCATTCAGCCAAACAAGCCCACGCTACCCCTCTGGAGAGACCCATTACCCAAACACCCCCAGGCAGTATGGCGCAATTTAGCATGGCCAATCCACCCTAATCTGCACATCTTTAGACTGTGGGAGGAAACCAGAGCACCCGGAGGAAATCCACGCAGACACGGGAAGAATGTGCAAACTCCACACAGACAGTCACTGGAGGTTAGAATTGAACCCGGGTCCCTGGTGCTGTGAGGCTGCAGTGCTAAACACTGAGCCACCGTGGTGCCCACATGGCTGGAAGAACATAGAAAGACAATATAAAGTAGGGGGTATAATTCCAAAGGAGAGGGAAGGGGGAAGGGGCCGGGGGAGCTGGGGGTATATGTCACGGATCACTGAAGGTGGCGGGACAGGGGGACAGAGCAGTGAATAAACAGACAGGGCCCTAGGCTTTATTATAGGGGCCTAGAGTACAAGAGCCAGGAGGTGATGTTAAACTAGTACAAGATACTTGTTCGACCCTCAGCTGGAATACAGTGCACAGTTATGGGAGCCCCATTATAGGAAAGATGTGAGTGTGTTGGAGGGAGGGCAGAAAGCAGGAATGGTTCCAGGAATGAGAAACATCAGTCAGGAGGATCGATTGAAGAAGGTGGGACTGTTCTCCCTGGAGAGAAAGCGGCTGAGAGGGAGATCAGAGAGAGATTTTCAAAATCAGGAGCGGGGCTGGACAGAGCACGTATGGAGAAACTGTTCCAGCTTGTACAAGGAAGAAGAGCGAGAGGGACACAGATTTAAAGCGAAGGGCAAACAAAGCAAATGATGATGTGAGGAAAAATATTTTCAGACTGTGAGCAGTTAGGGGTGCACTGCCTGGGAATGTGGTGGAAGATAGTTTCATTGAGGCATTCAAAAGGGACATTGGATGGTGATTTAGATGGGAATGGTGAGTGTGGAAAAGGGGAAAAGCAAGAGGTTATCGCTGGGTGATTGAATCAGAGCAGGTATGATGGGCCAAATCATCTCCTCCTGCACTGTATCACTTCTGATTGTGTAATTTACCGAGGAATCAAACACATCAGAACTGGAGGCACAACTTTCACAGCTTGGAATGCGGATTTTCCGGATCCACATGATGAACTTACCCTGGGAATATCCAATGGAAAAGAGGACACAGAGAGAGGCCAAGGCAAGTAGGCAGTGAGACATCATCCTGTAGGAATCATGGAGAGATAGAAGGTTAGACACATTGATCCTTAGAGTGAGTGAGATGGGAGAAAGGGCTTCGAGTTATTCACAGATTCCACATCAGGAAAATGTAAAACTGGGCAACTAACCTCACTGAGTTTACCAAAACTGACCAGGCTTCCCCTGAAGCTGAAAGGACCAGAGAAAGGGTAGGGCCGATCAAGGATTGTAAAGGGGACTTGTTTACGGAGCCTGAAGAGATAGGAGAAGTCCTTAATGAATACTTTTCTTCAGTATTCACAACTGAGAGGGACCTCCCTCACTCGCTCCTGAGGAAACAGCTGCTGGGGAGTAATCGATATTAATTTCACCCTCACAATGAGTCCTGGAATTATACAGCATGGAAACAGGCCCCTTTGGCCTACTGTGTCCATATTGACAAACAAAAACCAAACTACCCTCATCCCATTGAGCTGCACAGTTACTGGAAAGCCAGAGAATGACACAACAGGAACTCCCTCACTGTGGCACAGCATCATAGGAACAAGAATAGGCCATTCAGCCCCACAGACCTGCTCCCCCTTTTCATTAGGATCATGGCTGACCTGTGGCCTATCTCCATACCCATGCCTTGGGCCCATATCCCTTCATATGCTTGCTTAATTTAAAGTTGTTGATGTCAGATTTAAATTTAGCATTGACAGCGATTTGAGGAAGAGAGTTCCAAACCTCCATCATTCCCTGTGTGTAGAAATGCTTTCTAAAATCACTCCTGGATGGCCGGGCCTAATTCTTAAACTGTGCCCCTGGTTCTAAAATCTCCAACACCCAGTAGAAATATTTAATCATTATCTACTGGGTCTACTTATGCTAATATCTTGAAGACATTGATTAGATCACCCTTTAACCTTCTCAATTCAGGAGAATAAAGGCTTATTTTGTCTAATTTCTCTTCATCTCTCCAGGTATTGTGCTTGTAAATTTGTATTGAACTCCCTCCAGGGCCAATCTATCCTTCCTGAGATGTGGTGCCCAGATCTAACCACAGTGCTGTAGTTGGGGGGTAACTAGGGTTTTGTATAGCTGCAGCATAACGTCAGTATCACGATACTCCAGCCCTTTGGATATGAAGATCAGCATTCCATGAGCCACCTTAAATATATTCACCTGATCAAGGAACTACACTGCGAAAGCTTGTGTTTTCAAATAAACCTGTTAGACTATGACCTGGTGTCGTGTGACTACCAGTGTTCCAATGAAGGACCTTGTCAGAGGCTTTACTGAAGTCCATGTAGACACTATCAACCGCTTTCCCTCATCAATCATCTTTGTCACCTCCTCAAAAAACTCAATCAAGTTCAGTGAGGCATGACCGCTGCCACTATTTGTCACTAATCATTTCAATTGCTTCTAAATGCGTATAGATCTTGTCCCTGAGAATCTTTTGCACTAATTTCCCTCCCACCGATGTGAGACTCACAGGCCTGTAATTTCCTCGATTATTCCTGTTCCCTTTCTCAAACAATGTGATAACATTGGCTGTTCTCTAGTCCTCTGGGATCTCACCTGCAGCCAAAGAGGATACAAAGATATCTGTCAATGCTCTAGCAATGTGTTCTCTTGCCTCTCTCAATATTCTGGGACAGATCCCATCAGGACCTGGGGATTTGTCTACCTGAAATGATTTAAGAAGCACAACACCTCTTCCTTTTCAATAGCAATTCAACTTAGAAATTTGTCACCCCCTTTCCTGGGGTCGTCCTCCACCAGTTCCCTCTCTTTGGTGAAAATCTAAACACAGAGTCCTCGTTTAGGACATCACCAACATCTTCTGGTTCCACAAATGGATTCCCTCATTTGTCCTTGAGAGGACCAACCCTTTCCCCGGCTACTCTTTTGCTTTCAATATATGTATAAAAAGCCAGGGGATTCTCTTTAATCCTGTTTGCTAATGACTTTTCATGATTCCTAGATACCAAAGTGTGGAGCTGGGGGATGGGGAGAGGGTTCTGATTCCTTTTTTCATGATTCCTTTAAGCTTTTCTAATTCCTTGCTTAAATTCTTTCTTACTTTCCTTTTATTATTCAAGGGGTTTGTCAGTTCCCACCCTCCCAGACTGTATGTATGCTTCCATAGAACATAGAACATCACAGCACAGTACAGGCACTTCGGCCCTTGATGTTGTGCCGACCTGTCATACCGATCTCAAGCCCATCTAACCTACACTATTCCATGTACGTCCATATGCTTATCCAATGACGACTTAAATGTACCTAAAGTTGGCAAATCTACTACCGTTGCAGGCAAAGCGTTCATTCCTTTACTACTCGGAGTAAAAAAACTACGTCTGACATACAAGATAATGAGAGGCATAGATAGAGTCGATAGCCAGAGACTATTTCCCAGGGCAGAAATGGCTAGCACGAGGGGTCATAGTTTTAAGCTGGTTGGTGGAAAGTATAGAGGGGATGTCAGAGGCAGGTTCTTTACGCAGAGAGTTGTGAGAGCATGGAATGCGTTGCCAGCAGCAGTTGTGGAAGCAAGGTCATTGGGGTCATTTAAGAGACTGCTGGACATGCATATGGTCACAGAAATTTGAGGGTGCATCCATGAGGATCAATGGTCGGCACAACATTGTGGGCTGAAGGGCCTGTTCTGTGCTGTACTGTTCTATGTTCTATGTTCTATGTCTATCTGTCCTATATCTTTCACCCCTCAATTTAAAGCTATGCCCCCTCGTGCTCGCCGTCACCATCCTAGGAAAAAGGCTCTCCCTATCCACCCTATCTAACCCTCTGATTATTTTATATGTTTCTATTAAGTCACCTCTCAACCTTCTTCTCTCTAATGAAAACAGCCTCAAGTCCCTCAGCCTTTCCTCGTAAGAGCTTCCCTCCATACCAGGCAACATCCTAGTAAATCTCCTCTGCACCCTTTCCAAAGCTTCCACATCCTTCTTATAATGCGGTGACCAGAACTGTACACAATACTCCAACTGCGGCCACACCAGAGTTTTGTACAGCTTCACCATAACCTCTTGGTTCCGGAACTCAATCCCTCTATTAATAAAAGCTAAAACACTGTATGCCTTCTTCACAGCCCTGTCAACCTGGGTGGCAACTTTCAAGGACCAAGGACATAGCATCCCTGGTCACCCAATGTTCATGTAACTTGCCATACATATCCTTCACTCTTGTAGGAACATGCCACTCCTGAACTCTTATTAACTGTTGTTTGAAATACTCCCACATGTTCGATGTGGATTTACCTTTGAACAGCTGCCTCCAATCGACATTCTCCAGCTCCTTCCTAATATTGTTATAGTTTGCCTTCCCCCAGTTTAACACCTTCACCCGGGGACTGCTGTTATCCCTATCCAAGAGTACCTTAAAACTCATGGTATTATGGTCACTACTCCCAAAATGCTCCCCCACTGAAACTTGACTCACCTGGCCAGGCTCGTTTCCCAAAACCAGGTCAAGTATAACCCTTCCCTGGCTGGAATGTTTACATATTGTGTCTAGAAATAACACACCGCACCCCCCACCCCCCCACCACCACCACATAGTCCTTACAAATTCTGCTCCACCCAAACCCCCAGCATGTAGCGAGTCCTCGTCAATACAGGGAAAGTTAAAACCACCCACCACAACAATCCTGCTGTTTTCACATCTTTCCAAACATCAGGCTAACTACTCTGTAATTCCCTGGTCCCCCTTTGTCATCCTTTTTCAAGAGAGGACTGACATGAACAAATTTCCAGTCCAGAGGTACAGCTCCAGAATCCAGGGAACTCTGAAAGTTTGTGGTTTGGGAATCTGCAACATGCTGTCCTACCCTCTACTGACATCCATTGGTCAAAATGATCAGGTTCGAGAGATTTCTCACTCTTCAGTTCCATGTCTTTTGGCATTATTAATGTCATAGAGTCATAAATTCCTACAGCATGGAGACAGGCCCTTCAGCCTAAACTGGTCCAAACCAAACAAAATGTCCAGGATAACAAAGTGTGAAGCTGGATGAACACAGCAGGCCAAGCAGTATCTTAGGAGCACAGATGCTGCTTGGCCTGCTGTGTTCATCCAGCTTCACATTTTGTTATCTCAGATTCTCCAGCATCTGCAGTTCCCACTATCTCTCTCTCAACCAAAATGTCCATCCACACTAACCCCATTTCCCAGCACTTGGCCCGTATCCTTCTAAACCTTTCCTCTCCATGTATTTGTTCAAATGACTTTTAAATGTTGTTAATGTACCTGCCTCAACATCAGCTGGCAGCTCATTCCAAATGTGTCCCACCCTCCAAGTAAAAAAGGTTGCCCCCCCCTCAGGCTCCCATGTTTTCTTTCCCCTCTTACCTTAGACAGATGCCCCATGACTGGGAGAAAGACTGAATGCATTGACCTTATCCATGTTTCTCATGATCTTATACACTTCTATAAGATCCCCACTCAGTCTCCTATGCTCTAAAGAAAAAGTCCTAGCCTGTCCAACGTCTCCCTATAACTCAGTCCCTTGAGTCTTGGCAACATCCTTGGAAAATTCATCTGCACCCTGTCCAATTTCATAACATGCTTCCTATGGCAAGGTGACCACAACTGAACACAATACTCCAAGTGCGGCCCCACCAATGTCCTGTACAATTGCAACATAATTTCCCAACTTCTTTACTCAATGCCCTGACTGATGGAGGTTAGTGTGCCAAAAGCCTTCTTGATGGCCCTGTCTACCTGTGACTTCACTTTCAGAGAACCATGCACACCAACTTCAAAGTCCCTCTGTCCCACTGCACTCCCTAAGGCCCTACTATTCACCATGAAACTCCTAGCTTGATTTGACTTTCCAAAATGCAACACCTCACATTTGAACTCCATATTAAATTCCGTTTGCTATTTCTGAGCCCACTTCCCCACCTAGTCAAGATTCTGCTGCAGTTTCTGATAACCTTCCTCCCTGTCCACGATGCTGTCTATTTTAGTGTCATCTGCAAACGTGCTAATCATGCCTTGTACATTCTCATCCAAATCAATGATATAGATAACAAACAGCAATGGGCCCAGCACCACCCCTAAGACACCCTACTATCACAGGCCTCCAGTCAGACAAACATCCTTCCACTTTTACTGACCGCTTCCTACCATCAAGCCAATTGTGTATTGAATTTGCCAACTCTTCCCTGGATTCCATGCGAGCTAACCTTCCAGAGCAGCCTACCATGTGATTGAGTTTAATTTTATTTTGACCCTGCCCCTGTTAATTTCTTTGGGACTTCTGTAAGCTCTCCTTCTTTTCCGCTGTGAATAACATAAAACATAGAACATAGAACAGTACAGCACAGTACAGGCCCTTCGGCCCATGAATAGGTGCCAACCTATTGTCCTACTAAGATCAAACTACCCTGCATATCCTACATTTTACTATCCTCCATGTGCCTATCCAAGAGTTGCTTAAAAGTCTCCAAAGTATCTGACTCCATACGGCAGCACATTCCACATGCCCACCGCTCTCTGTGTAAAGAACCTACCTCTGACATCTCCCCTATACCTTCCTCCAATCACCTTAACATTATGCCCCCTCATAATAGTCATTTTCACCCTGAGATAAAGTCCCTGACTACCCATTCTTATCGATGCCTCTCATCACCTTGTAAACCTCTGTCAAGTCACTTCTCATCCTTCTTCGCTCCAATGAGAAAAGCCCTAGCTCCCTCAATCTTTCCTCATAAGACCTGCCCTCTAGTCCAGGCAACATCCTGATAAGTCTCCTCTGCATCCTCTCTAAAGCTTCCACATCCTTCCAAAATGAGGTGACCGGAACTGAACACAATATTCCAAGTGTGGTCTAACCAGAGTTTTATAGAGCTGCAGCATAACCTCGCGGCTCTTAAACTTAATTCCTCTGCCAATGAAAGCCAACACACCATACGCCTTCTTCATAAGCCTATCAACTTGGGGAGCAACTTTGAGGGATCTATGGATATGGACCCCAAGATCCCTCTCTTCCTCCACACTGTCAAGAATCCTGCCATTAACCCTGTATTCTGTATTCGAAATCAACCTTCCAAAATGAATCACTTCACACTTTTCTGGGTTGAATACCATCTGCCACTTCTTTGCCCAGCTCTACATCCTGCCAATGCCCCATTGCAACCTACAATAGCCCTCTATGCTATTCGTAACTCCACCAACCTTCGCGTCATCGGCGAACTTACTCACCATCCCTCCACTTCCTCATCCAAGTCATTTATAAAGATCACAAAGAGCAGAGGTCCCAGAACAGATCCCTGCGGCACACCACTGGTCACCGAGCTCCAGGCTGAATACCTTCTATCTGCTACCACCCTGTCTTCTATTAGACAGCCGAATTTCCCTGGATCCCATGCCTCCCTACTTTCTGAATAAGCCTACCATGGGGTACCTTATCATGTGCCTTACTAAAATCCATGTACAGCACATCCACTGCTTTGCCTTCATCCATGTATTTTTGTCACATCCTGAAAGAATTCAATAAGCTTGTGAGGCATGACCTGCCCCTCACAAAATCATGCTGACTGTTTCTAATCAAACTGTGCTTTTCCAAATAGTCATAAATACTATCCCTCAGAATCCACTCCATTAATTTGTCCACAACAGAAGTAAGACTGACCAGTCTGTAATTCCCAGGATTATCCCTATTCCGTTGCTTGAACAAGGGAATAACATTTGCCATCCTCCACTCATTTGGTACTACTCCAGTGGACAGTGAGGATGTAAAGATCATTGCCAAAGGGGCAGCATTCTCTTCCCTTGCCTCCCGTAGGAACCTTAGGTATATCCCGTCTGGCCCAGGGGACTTATCTGTCCTCAAGCTTTTCAAAATTTCTAGCACATCCTCCTTCATAACATCAACCTGTTCGAGCACATCTGCCTGTTTCAAGCTGTCCTCACAAACGTCAAGGTCCCTCTCACTGGTGAAAGCTGAAGCAAAGTATTCATTAAGGACTTCCCCTACCTCCTCTCACTCCACCACAAGTTCCTTCCACTATCCCTCACTCTGGCCATCCTCTTGTTTATCAATGGTCAGGGACTTGTGATCACTATCACCGAAATGCTCTCCCACCCAAGAGCTCCGACACCTGACCTGCTTCGATGCAAATACCAAATCCAATATGGCCTCCCCTCTAGTCGGCCTATCTACATATTGAGTCAGAAATCCTTACTGGACACATGTGACAAAATCTGCTCCATTTGAACTATTTGCACTTAGGAGTTTCCAGCCTATATTAGGGAAGTTGAAGTCACCCATGATAACAACTGTTTTCCTTCTTCACATTTCCACAATCGGTCTCCCAGTTTGTACCTCAGTGTCTCTGTTGCCATTTGGGTGGTTCTATAGAAAACTCCCAGTAAAGTGACTGCTCCTTTCCTGTTTCTGATTTCCGCCCAGACTGACTCAGTGGAGAAACCCTCCTCCACGACCTCCCTATCTGCAGCTGTGATACCATCCCTTGTTAGCAATGCCACTCCCCCACCTCTTTTATTTCCCTCCCTATTTCTTTTGAAACATCTCGACCCCAGAACATCCAACAACCATTCCTGCCCCTACGTTATCCAAGTGTCCGTCATGGTCACAACAGTGTAGTCCCAAGTACTGATCCAATAATGAAGCAAGATAACCCTTTGGTACATCTGCCATCTTCTCATGGTCAATGTCTCCACTCAAAGGCTTCAGTTGGACTTATATTACTTTAAAATCTACTCTTTTACCTTTTCTGGAAGTTTCCTTTCAGAATCCTTTGCAGCTGCTGTTATAAGCGGCTTTGTGCCCCATTGTTGGTCTTTCTATTTCTCCCATTCTGTAGGATCCATGCCATTCTTCATATTTTTATAAACTCTTTCTCTGAATGCTGGCAGCCCCTAACCTGTGGCAATGTCCTTGTGAAGGGGCCTGACAAAGGAGCAGTCGTTTGAGAGCTGGTGATTTTACATCAACCTGTTGGGCGAGAGCCTGGTGTCGTGTCATTTCTAATCTTGTCCAATTAAAGTCACTCACTTGGACCCGGTCAGGACCAGGAACCCAAACTGGGTTCCAGCTGGGACAGGGGAGCCCCTCGCCGGTACCCAGTTGGGACAGGGGATCCCCTCGCCGGTAACCAGCTGGGGCAGGCGAGCCCCTCGCCGGTACCCAGCTGGGAGAGGGGAGCCCCTCGCCGCTAACCAGCTGGGGCAGGCGATCCCCTCGCCACTCCCCAGCTGGGACAGGGGATCCCCTCGCCGGTAACCAGCTGGGACAGGCGAGCCCCTCGCCGGTACCCAGCTGGGACAGGGGAGCCCCTCGCCGCTAACCAGCTGGGACAGGTGAGCCCCTCGCCGGTACCCAGCTGGGACAGGGGAGCCCCTCGCCGGTACCCAGCTGGGACAGGGGAGCCCCTCGCCGGTACCCAGCTGGGACAGGGGAGCCCCTCGCCGGTACCCAGCTGGGACAGGGGAGCCCCTCGCCGGTACCCAGCTGGGACAGGGGAGCCCCTCGCCGGTACCCAGCTGGGACAGGGGAGCCCCTCGCCGGTACCCAGCTGGGACAGGGGAGCCCCTCGCCGGTACCCAGCTGGGACAGGGGAGCCCCTCGCCGGTACCCAGCTGGGAAAGGGGAGCCCCTCGCCGGTACCCAGCTGGGACAGGGGAGCCCCTCGCCGGTACCCAGCTGGGACAGGGGAGCCCCTCGCCGGTACCCAGCTGGGACAGGGGATCCCCTCGCCGGTACCCAGCTGGGACAGGGGATCCCCTCGCCGGTACCCAGCTGGGACAGGGGATCCCCTCGCCGGTACCCAGCTGGGACAGGGGATCCACTCGCAGGTACCCAGCTGGGACAGGGGATCCACTCGCAGGTACCCAGCTGGGACAGGGGATCCCCTCGCCGCTAACCAGCTGGGGCAGGCGATCCCCTCGCCGCTAACCAGCTGGGGCAGGGGATCCCCTCGCCGCTAACCAGCTGGGGCAGGGGATCCCCTCGCCGCTAACCAGCTGGGGCAGGGGATCCCCTCGCCGGTACCCAGCTGGGACAGGGGAGCCCCTCGCCGGTAACCAGCTGGGGCAGGCGATCCCTCGCCGGTACCCAGCTGGGACAGGCGATCCCCTCGCCGGTACCCAGCTGGGACAGGCGATCCCCTCGCCGGTACCCAGCTGGGACAGGCGATCCCCTCGCCGGTACCCAGCTGGGACAGGCGATCCCCTCGCCGGTACCCAGCTGGGACAGGGGATCCCCTCGCCGGTACCCAGCTGGGACAGGGGATCCCCTCGCCGGGACCCAGCTGGGACAGGGGATCCACTCGCAGGTACCCAGCTGGGACAGGGGATCCACTCGCAGGTACCCAGCTGGGACAGGGGATCCCCTCGCCGCTAACCAGCTGGGGCAGGCGATCCCCTCGCCGCTAACCAGCTGGGGCAGGGGATCCCCTCGCCGCTAACCAGCTGGGGCAGGGGATCCCCTCGCCGCTAACCAGCTGGGGCAGGGGATCCCCTCGCCGGTACCCAGCTGGGACAGGCGATCCCCTCGCCGGTACCCAGCTGGGACAGGGGATCCCCTCGCCGGTACCCAGCTGGGACAGGGGATCACCTCGCCGGTACCCAGCTGGGACAGGGGATCCCCTCGCCGGTACCCAGCTGGGACAGGGCATCCCCTCGCCGGTACCCAGCTGGGACAGGGCATCCCCTCGCCGGTACCCAGCTGGGACAGGGCATCCCCTCGCCGGTACCCAGCTGGGACAGGGGATCCCCTCGCCGGTACCCAGCTGGGACAGGGGATCCCCTCGCCGGTACCCAGCTGGGACAGGGGATCCCCTCGCCGGTACCCAGCTGGGACAGGGGATCCCCTCGCCGGTACCCAGCTGGGACAGGGGATCCCCTCGCCGGTACCCAGCTGGGACAGGGGATCCCCTCGCCGGTACCCAGCTGGGACAGGGGATCCCCTCGCCGGTACCCAGCTGGGACAGGGGAGCCCCTCGCCGGTACCCAGCTTGGACAGGGGATCCCCTCGCCGGTACCCAGCTGGGGCAGGCGATCCCCTCGCCGGTACCCAGCTGGGACAGGGGACCCCCTCACTGCCCTCCAGCTGGGACAGGAGATCCCCTCACTGGTACCTACCTGGGTCAGGGGTTCCCCTCGCCACTCCCCAGCTGGGACAGGGGATCCCCTCGCCACTCCCCAGCTGGGACAGGGGATCCCATCGCCACTCCCCAGCTGGGACAGGGGATCCCCTCGCCGGTACCCAGCTGGGGCAGGCGATCCCCTCGCCGGTACCCAGCTGGGACAGGGGATCCCCTCCCTGGTAACCAGCTGGGACAGGGGATCCCCTCGCTGGTAACCAGCTGGGACAGGGAATCCCCTCGCTGGTAACCAGCTGGGACAGGGAATCCCCTCGCTGGTAACCAGCTGGGACAGGGAATCCCCTCGCTGGTAACCAGCTGGGACAGGGAATCCCTCGCTGGTCCCCAGCTGGGACAGGGGTTCCCCTCGCTGGTCCCCAGCTGGGACAGGGGTTCCCCTCGCTGGTCCCCAGCTGGGACAGGGGACCCCCTCACTGCCCTCCAGCTGGGACAGGAGATCCCCTCACTGGTACCTACCTGGGTCAGGGGTTCCCCTCGCCACTCCCCAGCTGGGACAGGGGATCCCCTCGCCACTCCCCAGCTGGGACAGGGGATCCCATCGCCACTCCCCAGCTGGGACAGGGGATCCCCTCGCCACTCCCCAGCTGGGACAGGGGATCCCCTCGCCACTCCCCAGCTGGGACAGGGGAGATCGTCCAGCTGCTTGAGGATAAAAGTGATAAGATACACAATTGATGCACTTCAGCAAAATGAGTTCATGCACAGTATTAGAGAGTAAAGCTCCCTCTGCAATGACCCCCATCAAACACTCCCAGGACAGGGACAGCACGGGGTTAGATACAGAGTAAAGCTCCCTCTACACTGACCCCCATCAAACACTCCCAGGACAGGGACAGCACGGGGTTAGATACAGAGTAAAGCTCCCTCTACACTGGCCCCCATCAAACACTCCCAGGACAGGGACAGCACGGAGTTAGATACAGAGTAAAGCTCCCTCTACACTGTCCCCCCCTATCAAACACTCCCAGGACAGGGACAGCACGGGGTTAGATACAGAGTAAAGCTCCCTCTACACTGTCCCCCCCATCAAACACTCCCAGGACAGGGACAGCACGGGGTTAGATACAGAGTAAAGCTCCCGCTACACTGTCCCCCCATCAAACACTCCCAGGACAGGGACAGCACGGGGTTAGATACAGAGTAAAGCTCCCTCTACACTGTTCCCCATCAAACACAGGGATCAGTGTTGAGACCTCAGTTGTTCGTGATCTACATAAAAGATTTGGAGGAAAATGTCGTCAATCTAATTGCTAGGTTTCCAGGCAACACAAAGACTGGTGGAGTTGCCGATAGTGAGGAGGATTGACAGAGGATACAGCAGGATATAGATCAGTTGGAAGCATGGGCAGTAAAATGGCAGATGCAGTTTAATCCGGATAAATGTAAGGGGATGCATTCTGGACGGTCAAGTACAAGTGGAAATTGAACAGTAAATGGTCGAACCCTAAGGAGTATTGATATGCAGAGGGATCTGGGTGCACAGGTCACTGAGGGTGGCAGCGCAGGTAGATAGATAGTAAAAAATGGCCGACGGCATGCTTACCTTCATTGGAAGGGGCACTGAGTGTACAGATAAACTATTAATGCTGCAGACTTATAGAACTTTAGTTCGACCACACATGGAATATTACATACAGTTCTGGTCACCACACTACCAGAGGATGTGGAGAGGGTACAGAGAAGATTTACCAGGATGTTGCCTGGTCTGGGGGGTTTTAGCGACAAAGAAAGGTTGGTTACACAGGGTTTGTTTTCACTGGAACGCGGGAGGTTGAGGGGGGAACGTGGTAGAAGCTTATAAGATTGTGAATAGCATGGATAGAGTGGAAAGTATGAGGCTTTTTCCCAGGGTGGAGCGGGTATGTTACTGAGGGACACAGGATCAGGGTGTGGGGTGGGCAGATGTTTAAAAGGGATGTGCGAGGCATGTTCTTCACACAAAGGGTGGTGTCTGCCTGGAACACACTGCCAGAGGAAGTGGGGGAAGAGACACGATCGCAGCATTTAAGAACCACCGGGACGGACACGTGAATGGGAGGGGAATAGAATGATGCAGATCCTGCAAGTAAAGACAGTTTTAGTATGGAATGACCTAATGTGTGTGCACAGGCCTGGAGGGCCGAAGGGCCTGTTCCTGTGTTGTACTGTTTTCTTGTTCTTTTTTACTCCTAGCACAAGCACAGCACAGGGTTAGATAGAGAGCAAAGCTCCCTCTACACTGTCCCCACTAAACACTCCCAGCACAGGGACAGCACGGGGTTAGATACAGAGTAAATCTCCCTCTACACTGTTCCCATCAAACACTCCCAGGACAGGGACAGCATGGGGTTAGATACAGAGTAAAGCTCCCTCTGCAATGACCCCCATCAAACACTCCCAGGACAGGGCAGCATGGGGTTAGATACAGAGTAAAGCTCCCTCTGCAATGACCCCCATCAAACACTCCCAGGACAGGGGCAGCACGGGATTAGATACAGAGTAAAACTCAGATTTCTCTAATTTGCACATTACACTGGATCTCGTTGGGTGAACACGGTTCTGCAGTAAGATGCTCCATGAAGGACAAAAGGTTTCAGACAGTCTGAGGACACATCCAGTCCCCACACCCAAATCCGATTCCCTGATCACCAGCCCCCACTTTCAAATTCCAATCTCTAATCCCTAATCCTTAATTCCTAATCCCTAGTCAACATTCTGGGTGTTAATGCTGACCAGAAACTCAACTGGACTCACCACATGAACACAGCGGCTACAAGAACAGGCCAGAAGCTAGGTATACTGCAGTGAGTAACTCACCTCCTGACTCCCCAAGGCCTGACCACCATCTACAAGGCACAAGGCAGGAGTGTGATGGAATACTCCCCACTTGCCTGGATGGGAGCAGCCCCAACAACACTCAAGAAGCTTGACACCATCCAGGACAAAGCAGCTGCTTGATTGGCACCACATCCACAAACATCCCACTCCCTCCCCCACCGACGCTCAGTCACAGCAGTGTGTACGAGCTACAAGATACTCAGCAGAAATTCACCACAGGTCCTCAGACAGCTCCTTCCAAACCCACAACCCACTTCCATCGAGAAGGACAAGGGCAGCAGGTACATGGGAACACCACCCTCTTCAAGTTCCTTTCCAAGCCACTCACCATCCTGACTTGGAAATATATCACTATTCCTTCACTGTCACTGGGTCAGAATCCTGGAATTCCCTCCCTTAGGGCAATGTGGGTCAACCTACAGCACACGGACTGCAGCAGTTCAAGAAGGCAGCTCACCCCCACCTTCTCAAGGGACAACTAGGGACAGGCAATAAATTCTGGCCAGCAACGTCCACATCCCACAAAATGAATAAAAAAGAAAAATCCTCATTCCGAATCCCCAATACCTAACAAAAACCAAAAGAACAGCAGATGCTGTAAATCTGAGACAAAACAGAAATTGCTGGAAAAGTTCAGCATATCTGGGACCATCTGTGGAGAGAAATCACAGTTAATATTTCAGGTCAATTGACCCTATCTCAGAACAATCCCCGATTCCCGATTCCCAGTGCCCAGTGTCCAGTGCCCAGTGCCCAGTGCCCAGCGCCCAGCGCCCAGCGCCCAGCGCCCAGCTCCAGCCGACACTCAGTCTGCAGGAAGAGCGATCAGGATCAGGCTCTTACCTTGTGATGGTTTTCACAGTGGTGGTGAATCGTGGGTTTTCTCAGAGATTTATATTGGAGCAGCTGGGGGAGGGGGCAGTGTGCCAGCTGTCACATGATGCTCATGGTGGCTGTCTATTAGCTAACGGTCTGATCTGATTGGTCAGTCTTAGGTAATAGTCACTGAAGCAATACCCTCTGAAAGAAAGAACTGGGGAAATGTGCAACTAATGGACGGCCGTTAGACAGGATGGGAAAGCAGGAATGTTCAGTTGGAAAGGGGAAGTGCTGTGGGGCTGACAGCTCAGGGTGGGTGCTGCGGAGGGGTGAGTGGAGTGGAGATGTACAACACTGCCTCCCGTCTGATCGTGCACTGAGCTTCAAAACAACCTCCTCACAGAAGACCAAAACCGTGACTCCGGGAACGGCAGCCTTGGATGTTCCCCTGCACCCTGTGGCCCCCTCCACTCCCCACTCCCCACTCCCCACTCCCCACTCTCCACAGTCCACACTCCCCTCTCCACACTCCCCACTCCCCTCTCCCCACTCCCCACTCCCCACTCCACACTCCACACTCCCCTCTCCACACTCCCCACTCCCCTCTCCACACTCCCCACTCCCCTCTCCCCACTCCCCACTCCCCACTCCCCACTCCCCACTCCCCACTCCACACTCCACACTCCCCTCTCCACACTCCCCACTCCCCTCTCCCCACTCCCCACTCCCCACTCCACACTCCACACTCCCCTCTCCACACTCCCCACTCCCCTCTCCCCACTCCCCTCTCCCCACTCCACACTCCCCACTCCCCACTCCACACTCCCCACTCCCCACTCCACACTCCCCTCTCCACACTCCCCTCTCCCCACTCCCCACTCCACACTCCCCACTCCCCACTCCCCTCTCCCCACTCCCCTCTCCCCTCTCCCCACTCCCCACTCCCCACTCCCCAATCCCCACTCCACACTCCCCACTCCACACTCCCCTCTCCCCACTCCCCACTCCCCACTCCACACTCCCCTCTCCACACTCCCCTCTCCACACTCCCCACTCCCCACTCCCCTCTCCACACTCCCCACTCCCCTCTCCACACTCCCCTCTCCCCACTCCCCACTCCCCACTCCCCACTCCCCACTCCACACTCCACACTCCACACTCCCCACTCCACACTCCCCACTCCCCTCTCCACACTCCCCTCTCCACACTCCCCACTCCACACTCCCTACTCACCTCTCCACACTCCCCTCTCCCCACTCCCCTCTCCCCACTCCCCACTCCCCACTCCCCACTCCACACTCCTCTCTCCCCACTCCCCACTCCCCACTCCCCACTCCCCTCTCCCCACTCCACACTCCCCACTCCCCACTCCTCACTCTCCTCTCCCCACTCCACACTCCCCTCTCCCCACTCCCCTCTCCCCACTCCCCACTCCCGTCTCCACACTCCCCTCTCCCCACTCCACACTCCCCACTCCCCACTCCCCTCTCCCCACTCCACACTCCCCTCTCCACACTCCCCTCTCCCCACTCCCCACTCCCCACTCCACACTCCCCACTCCCCACTCCCCACTCCACACTCCCCACTCCCCTCTCCACATTCCCCTCTCCCCACTCCCCACTCCCCACTCCACACTCCCCTCTCCCCACTCCCCACTCCCCACTCCCCACTCCACACTCCCCTCTCCCCACTCCCCTCTCCCCACTCCCCACTCCCCACTCCCCACTCCACACTCCCCACTCCCCACTCCCCTCTCCCCACTCCCCACTCCCCACTCCCCTCTCCCCACTCCCCTCTCCCCTCTCCCCACTCCCCACTCCCCACTCCACACTCCCCACTCCCCTCTCCCCACTCCCCACTCCCCTCTCCTCACTCCCCCTCCAAACTCCCCACTCCCCACTCCCCACTCCCCTCTCCCCTCTCCCCTCTCCCCACTCCCCTCTGCCCTCTCCCCACTCCCCACTCCCCTCTCCCCACTCCCCACTGCCCTCTCCCCACTCCCCCTTCCCTCTCCCCACTCCACACTCCCCACTCCACACTCCCCACTCCCCTCTCCCCACTCCCCACTCCCCTCTCCCCACTCCCCACTCCCCACTCCACACTCCCCACTCCCCACTCCCCACCCCACACTCCCCTCTCCCCACTCCCCACTCCCCTCTCCCCACTCCCCACTCCCCTCTCCTCACTCCCCCTCCAAACTCCCCACTCCCCACTCCCCACTCCCCTCTCCCCTCTCCCCACTCCCCTCTGCCCTCTCCCCACTCCCCACTCCCCACTCCCCTCTCCCCACTCCCCACTCCCCTCTCTCCACTCCCCCTTCCCTCTCCCCACTCCACACTCCCCACTCCACACTCCCCACTCCCCTCTCCCCACTCCCCACTCCCCTCTCCCCACTCCCCACTCCACACTCCCCACTCCCCACTCCCCACCCCACACTCCCCTCTCCCCACTCCCCACTCCCCTCTCCACACTCCCCTCTCCCCTCTCCCCTCTCCCCACTCCCCACTCCCCTCTCCCCACTCCCCTCTCCCCTCTCCCCACTCCCCACTCCCCACTCCCCACTCCCCACTCCCCACTCCACACTCCCCACTCCCCTCTCCCCACTCCCCACTCCCCTCTCCCCACTCCCCTCTCCCACTCCCCACTCCCCACTCCCCACTTCCCACTCCGCACTCCGCACTCCCCACTCCCCTCTCCCCACTCCACACTCCACACTCCCCACTCCCCTCTCCCCACTCCACACTCCCCACTCCCCACTCCCCACTCCCCACTCCACACTCCCCACTCCCCACTCCCCACAGGATGTCTGGGCTCAGGAAATGGCTCACAGGGGGGAATTGAGTTCTCCAAGAGGTTGACAGACAAAATCATGGAAGGTGGAACATTTAGCAAGGGAAATCTGGTTGAGGTGCTGGGTTGTTACCATTTGGAGCATGTCTCTCAGATCTGCCTGTCCATCCTTTACGTCTGCCCCTCCTACACCTCTGGGTAAGAACGTCAAGCCAGTTCCCCATTCAGCCAGCACACATCTGTCTGCTCTCCAACAACCTGGGCATGACTTTATTTTTCTTCATTCACTTGAATCCGAATGTCACTGGCTTGGCCCAGCATTATTGCCCATCCCTAGTTGCCCCCTGGAGGCCTGGTATTCCAACCAGAATTCCATCAACAAACACATTGAACTGGACCCAACAGACAAACCACTGAGAAACAGAACTGGAAGCGATGCCAACCACCCTGGCAAACCGAGGCAGAGAAACAAGTGGGACAGATCACCAACGCTTCACCAGGGGCACACTGACCATGTCAAACACAGAACATAGAACAGTACAGCACTGTGCGGGCCCTTCGGCCCACGATGTTGTGCCGAACTTTTACCCTAAACCTAAGGCCTATCTAACCTCCACCCCTACCTTATACTATCATCTATATGCCTATCTAATAGCCACTCAAATGCCCCTAATGAGGCCGACTCCACTACCCTCTCCGCAATGCATTCCACGCCCCGACCACTCTCTAAATAAAGAACCTACCTCTGACTTCTCCCTGATATCTACCTCCACTGACTTTAAAACTATACCCCCTCGTAATAGCTACCCCCACCCGAGGAAAAAGTCTCTGGCTGTCTACTCTATCGTTACCTTTGATCATTTTGTACACCTCTATCAAGTCACCTCTCATCCTTCATCGTTCCAAAGAGAAAAGCTCCAGCACTCTCAACCTTTCCTTGTAAGACCTTCCCTCCATTCCAGGAAACATCTTGGTAAATCTCCTCTGTACTTTTTCCAATGCTTCCACATCTTTCCTGTAATGAGGAGACCAGAACTGGACACAATTCTCCAGATGTGGCCGAACCAGGCTTTTGTATAGCTGGAGCATAACTTCACGGCTCTTGAACTCAATCCCTCTATTAATGAAAAAGTTAACACACCATACACCTTCTTAACAACTCTATCCACCTGGGTGGCAGCTTTCAGGGAACTGTGAACATGAGCCCCAAGATCCCTCTGCTCCTCCACACTGCCAAGAATCTTTATGTTATCCCTGTATTCTGCTTTCAAGTTTGTCCTTCCAAAAACCTTTTCAGGGTTAAACTCCATCTGCCACTTCTCAGCCCAGCTCTGCATCCTATCAATGTCCCTTTGTAACCTAGAACAGCCCTCCGCACTGTCCACAACGCCTTCGTCTCATCTGCGAACTTACTAATCCACCCTTCCACTCCTTCATCCAAATCATTCACAAAATCACAAATAGAAGAGGACCCAGGACAGATCCTTGTGGTACACCACTCATAACTGAGCACCATGTTGAATATTTTCCATCCACTACCACCCTTGGTGTTCTAAGGGTCAGGCAATTCTGAATCCAATCTGCTACATTTCCCCCTATCCCATGTCTCCTTACCTTCTGCACGGGCCTACCATGAGGAACCTTATCAAACACCTTACTTAAATCCATGTATACCACATCCACTGCTCCACCTTCATCCGCATGTTTGGTCACCTCTTCAAAACATTCAATAAGGTTTGTGAGGCATGATCTACCCCTCACAAATCCACGCTGACTGTCACAAATCAAACTGTGCCTTTCCAAGTGATCATAAATCCTATCTCTCAGAGCCCTTTCCAATAATTTGCCCACCACTGAAGTAAGACTAACTGGCACGTAATTTCCGGGGTTATCCCTATTCCCTTTTTTGAACAAGGGAATGACGTTTCCCTCTCTCCAATCTTCTGGCACCATACCCATGGACAGTGAGGATGAAAAGTTCATCGCCAAAGGCCCTGCGATCTCTTCCCTCACTTCCCATAAAATCCTTGGATAAATCTGGGCTAATGGTAAGATTCTTAGTAGTGTAGATGAGCAGAGAGATCTCGGTGTCCATGTACATAGATCCTTGAAAGTTGCCACCCAGGTTGACAGGGCTGTTAAGAAGGCATACAGTGTTTTAGCTTTTATTAATAGAGGGATCGAGTTCCGGAACCAAGAGGCTATGCTGCAGCTGTACAAAACTCTGGTGCGGCTGCACTTGGAGTATTGTGTACAGTTCTGGTTACCGTATTATAAGAAGGATGTGGAAGCTTTGGAAAGGGTGCAGAGGCAATTTACTAGGATGTTGCCTGGTATGGAGGGAAGGTATTACGAGGAAAGGCTGAGGGGCTTGAGGCTGTTTTCGTTAGAGAGAAGAAGGTTGAGAGGTGACTTAATTGAAACATATAAAATAACCAGAGGATTAGATAGGGTGGATAGGGAGAGCCTTTTTCCTAGGATGGTGACGGCGAGCACGATGGGGCATAGCTTTAAATTGAGGGGTGAAAGATATAGGACAGATGTCAGAGGTAGTTTCTTTACTCAGAGAGTAGTAAGGGAATGGAACGCTTTGCCTGAAACGGTAGTAGATTCGCCAACTTTAAGAACATTTAAGTCGTCATTGGACAAGCATATGGACGTACATGGAATAGTGTAGGTTAGATGGGCTTGAGATCGGTATGACAGGTCGGCACAACATCGAGGGCCGAAGGGCCTGTACTGTGCTGTAATGTTTTGTGTAAATTCTATGTAGATGATCGCTACCGCCAAAATGCTCTCCTACCAACTTGTCTAACACCTGGCCCGGTTCGTTGCCAAGCACTAAATCCAAAGTGGCCTCTCCTCATGTTGGTCTATCTATATACTTGGTCAGGAATCCTTCCTGAACACACTGGACAAAATCCGTTCCATCTAAACTATTACAACTAAAGTGTTTCCAATCAATATTTGAAAAGCTGAAGTCACCTACGACTACAACCCTGTGACTTCTGCACCTTTCCAATATCTGCCTCCCAATCCGCTCCTCCACTTCTCTGCAACTATTAGGAGGTTTGTAAAAAAAAAACCCTCAAAGTGACTGCTCCTTTCTTGTTCCTGACCTCAACCCAAACTGTAGACATATCATTCTTGAACTGTCATTCAGTAGCAGCCATACTAGCCCTGACTAGCAATGCCGCTCCCCCGCCTCTTTTTCCACCCTCCCTATTTGTTTTAAAGCATCTAAATCCCGGAACTTCCAACAACCATTCCTCTCCCTGAGTTACAAAGTTTCTGTAATGGCCACCACATCATAGTTCCAAGTACCAAACCATGCTCTAAGCTCATTCGCCTTATTTCTGATACTCCTAGCATTGGAGTACACACACCTCAAACCATCTCTGTGTTCACAATTACACTCCATCGCCCAAATTTCTTTATAAACAACCTCACTCCCTAATTGTAAGATAATAAAATGTGAGGCTGGATGAACACAGCAGGCCAAGCAGCATCTCAGGAGCACAAAAGCTGACGTTTCGGGCCTAGACCCTTCATCAGAGATGGGGTTGGGGTGAGGGTTCTGGAATAAATAGGGAGAGAGGTGGAGGCGGACCGAAGATGGAGAAAAGAAGATAGGTGGAGAGAGTATAGGTGGGGAGATAGGGAGGGGATAGGTCAGTCCAGGGAAGACGGACAGGTCAAGGAGGTGGGATGAGGTTAGTAAGTAGGAGATGGAGGTGCGGCTTGAGGTGGGAGGAAGGGATGGGTGAGAGGAAGAACAGGTTAGGGAGGCAGAGACAGGTTGGACTGGTTTTGGGATGCAGTGGGTGGAGGGGAAGAGCTGGGCTGGTTGTGTGGTGCAGTGGGGGGAGGGGACAAACTGGGCTAGTTTTGGGATGCGGTGGGGGGAGGGGAGATTTTGAAGCTGGTGAAGTCCACATTGATACCATTAGGCTGCAGGGTTCCCAGGCGGAATATGAGTTGCTGTTCCTGCAACCTTTGGGTGGCATCATTGTGGCAGTGCAGGAGGCCCATGATGGACATGTCATCTAGAGAATGGGAGGGGGAGTGGAAATGGTTTGCGACTGGGAGGTGCAGTTGTTTGTTGCGAACTGAACGGAGGTGTTCTGCAAAGCGGTCCCCAAGCCTCCGCTTGGTTTCCCCAATGTAGAGGTAGCCACACTGGGTACAATGGATGCAGTATACCACATTGGCAGATGTGCAGGTGAACCTCTGCTTAATATGGAAAGTCATCTTGGGGCCTGCTCGCTCCCTCAGCACTGACCCTCCGACAGTGCTCGGTCCCTCAGCACTGACCCTCTGACAGTGCGACACTCCCTCAGCACTGAGCCTCCGACAGTGCCCGCTTCCTCAGCATTGACCCTCCGACAGTGCCCACTGCCTCAGCACTGACCCTCCGACCGTGCGGCACTCCCTCAGCATTGACTCTCCGACAGTGCGGCACTCCTCGGCACTGACCCTCCGACAGTGCCCACTCTGTCAGCACTGATCCTCCGACAGTGCCACTCCTTCAGCACTGACCCTCCGACACTGCGGCGCTCCCTCAGCACTGACCCTCCGACAGTGCGGCACTCCCTCAGCACTGACCCTCCGACAGTGCCCACTCTGTTAGCACTGATCCTCCGACAATGCCACTCCCTCAGCACTGACCCTCCGACAGTGCGGCACTCCCTCAGCACTGACCCTCCCACAGTGCTCACTCCCTCAGCACTGACCCTCCGACAGTGCCCACTCCCTCAGCACTGACCCTCCGACAGTGCTCGCTCCCTCAGCACTGACCCTCCTACAGTGCGACACTCCCTCAGCACTGACCCACCGACAGTGCGGCACTCCCTCAGCATTGACCCTCCGACAGTGCAGCACTCCCTCAGCATTGACCCTCCGACAGTGCCCACTACCTCAGGACTGACCCTCCGACAGTGCGGCGCTCCCTCAGCATTGACTCTCCGACAGTGCAGCGCTCCCTCAGCACTGACCCTCCGACAGTGCCCGCTCCCTCAGCACTGACCCTCCGACAGTGCCCACTCCATCAGCACTGACACTCTGACAGTGCCCACTCCCTCAGCACTGACCCTCCGACAGTGCTCGCTCCCTCAGCACTGACCCTCCGACAGTGCCCGCTCCCTCAGCACTGACCCTCCGACAGTGCCTGCTCCGTCAGCACTGACTGTCCGACAGTGCCCGCTCCCTCAGCACTGACCCTCCGACAGTGCGACACTCCCTCAGCACTGACCCTCCGACAGTGCCCACTCCCTCAGCACTGACCATCCGACAGTGCGACACTCCCTCAGCACTGACCCTCTGACGGTGCCCACTCCCTCAGCACTGACCCTCTGACATTTCGGCTCTCACTCAGTGGAATATTGAAGTGTGTGTGTGTTATTTAGGGAATTCTCTGGGAGTGGGATTGAATGCTGTGAGTTTGTTACAAATGGATGAGGGGCCTCCATTGAGTCACAACTGTCGCAAGTTTAGAAACTTCTGCTTTGGCTCAGAGTTTCTCCCTGAGCTAACGGTGAATTGGGAAAGCACATGGTGGTTTAACGCTCTCACTGTGTGAGCTCCCTCTGTTTTGCAATGAACAACTGCTGTTATTTGCTCAGAATCAAACCAGCCGTCACATCAGGGTTAATGAAAGGTCGTGCAGCAAACACCATTGGAACCTAAACCCTTCATCAGAGAGGGGGATGGGGAGAGGGAACTGGAATAAAAAGGGAGAGAGGGGGAGGCGGACCGAAGATGGAGAGTAAAGAAGATAGGTGGAGAGAGTATAGGTGGGGAAGTGGGGAGGGGATAGGTCAGTCCAGGGAGGACGGACACGTCAAGGAGGCGGGATGAGGTTAGTAGGTAGGAAATGGAGGTGCGGCTTGGGGTGGGAGGAAGGGATGGGTGAGAGGAAGAACCGGTTAGGGAGGCAGAGACAGGCTGGGCTGGGTTTGGGTGCGGTGAGGGGAGGGGAGATTTTGAAGCTGATAAAGTCCACATTGATACCATTGAGCTGCAGGGTTCCCAAGCGGAATATGAGTTGCTGTTCCTGCAACCTTCGGGTGGCATCATTGTGGCACTGCAGGAGGCCCGTGATGGACATGTCATCTAAAGAATGGGAGGGGGGACTTGCCATATTAAACAGATGTTCACCTGCACATCTGCCAATGTGGTATACTGCATCCATTGTACCCGGTGTTTCAAAATCTCCCACAAGCTTCACAAATCTCCTCTTCCCCCACTGCACCACACAACCAGTCCACCTTGTCTCCGCCTCCCTAACCTGTTCTTCCTCTCACCCATCCCTTCCTCCCACCTCAAGCCGCACCTCCATTTCCTACCTACTAACCTCATCCCACCTCCTTGACCTGTCCGTCCTCCCTGGACTGACCTATCCCCTCCCTATCTCCCCACCTATACTCTCTTCTCCACCGGTTCTCTTTTGTCTCCATCTTCAGTCCGCCTCCCCCTCTCTCCCTATTTATTCCAGAACCCTCACCCCATCCCCCTCTCTGATGAAGGGTCTAGGCCCGAAACGTCAGCTTTTGTGCTCCTGAGATGCTGCTGGGCCTGCTGTGTTCATCCAGCTTCACACTTTGTTATCTCAGATTCCCCAGCATCTGCAGTTCCCATTATCTCAAATCAGCGCGTGGTTCGGTAACCAAGTAAAAATTTATTCAGAAATAATGGGAACTGCAGATGCTGGGGAATCTGAGATGGTGGGGTGTGAAGCTGGGTGGGCACGGTGGGCCGGGTGGCATCTTAGGAGCACGGGGCCTGATGTTTCAGGCCTAAACCCTTCATCAGAAAAGCTTTTCTGATGAGGGCTCTAGGCCTGGAGCGTCAGCTTTTGTGCTCCTGAGATGCTGCTGGGCCTGCTGTGTTCATCCAGCTCCACACCCCGCCATCTCAGATTCCCCAGCATCTGCAGTTCCCATTATGTCTAACAATGGCCATGTGACTTTATCAATTGTTGTAAAATCCTGTCTGGTTCACTCATGGCCTTCAGAGAGGAAATCTTCTATCCTTATCTGGCCTGGCCTACATGTAACTCCAGGCCCACAGCAACGTCATTGACTCGTAACTGGCTCTAAAAAGGCCGAGCAAGGCATTCCGCTCAAAAACAATTGGAGATAGGTAATAAATGCTGACCCAGCCAGCAATGCCCACATTCCATGAACGAATAAGAAATAATTCTAACCTGTGTCTCACAAAATCACAGAATTGTAACAGAGCAGAAAGAGGCCATTCACCCCATTGTACCTATACCAGCTCTTCAAATCAGAATCATTGTCTCCTGCCAGTCTTCTACATTTCCCCACATCCCTGCACCAATTCAATCCAGATGCTTCAGTGGCCTTTTGAATGCTCAGTGGCTGTAAAAGTAGCAGTAAGCAAACGAGGAAGGGACTCCTGGGAGAGAGTCCCACCTGAAACAACACGATGACAAGTGACCCGGGCCATACGTTGGCTCTCATGATCTATTGATCACTTTGCAGGATTCATTGTTTAAAACATTTGTTTATGGAATGCGGGCATCGCTGGCCAGGCAGTATTTATTGCCCACCCCCAATCTCCCAGAGGGCAGTTCAGAGTCAACCACGTTGCTGTGGGTCTGGAGTCACATGTAGGCCAGACCAGGTGAGGATGGCAGTTTCCCTCCCGAAAGGGTATTGGTGAACCAGATGGATTATTACCAAAGTAGACCCTGGTTACCTGGTCATCATGAGACTAGCTGTTTAATTCCAGAATTTGCTGGAATGGGAATTTTACCTCTGGCTGTGAGCAGGATAGCCGCCTGGCACTGTCAATGATTCAATTATATAACCACTACATCACTGCCCACTGCAGGGGGCGACACTTACAGGATGTCACAGCCAATGTGAGGTATTGGTGAAAGGGGCAGAAAGCGCACCTCCTCGTTCTGGCTGAGCGTCTGCAGGAGGCAGCATGAGCAACAGTATGGGACATAGGCAGACACCAGGCCCAGTTTATCATCAAACATTTCAATACATCAGACCTCAGTCTGAATTTAGTCTGGACAGAGCTGGTCCCATAATCATTCTGTTCATTACGAGGCAGGTTCCAATGGTCAGAGATAATGGGAACTGCAGATGTTGGAGGATCCAAGATAACAAAGTGCGAAGCTGGATGAACACAGCAGGCCAAGCAGCATCTTAGGAGCACAAAAGCTGATGTTTCAGGCCTAGACCCTTCATCAGAGAGGGGGATGGGGAGAGGGTTCTAGAATAAATAGGGATAGATGGGGAGGAGGACCGAAGATGGATAGAGGAGAAGATAGGTGGAGAGGAGAGTATGGGTGGGGAGGTGGGGACGGGATAGGTCAGTCCAGGGAGGACAGATTTGTAAAGGAGGCGGGATGAAGTTGGTAGGTGGGAAATGGAGGTACGGCTTGAGGTGGGAGAAGGGGATAGGTGAGAGGAAGAACAGGTTAGGGAAGCGGGGATGAGCTGGGCTGGTTTTGGGATGCAGTGGGGGGAGGGGACGAACTGGGCTGGTTTTGGGGTGCAGTGGGGGGAGGGGATGAACTGGGCTGGTTTTGGGATGCAGTGGGGGAAGGGGAGATTTTGAAGCTGGTGAAGTCCACATTGATACCATTGGGCTGCAGGGTTCCCAAGCGGAATATGAGTTGCTGTTCCTGCAACCTGTGGGTGGCATCATTGTGGCACTGCAGGAGCTCCAGGATGGACATGACATCTAAAGAATGGGAGGGGGAGTTAAAATGGTTTGCGACTGGGAGGTGCAGTTGTTTATTGCGAACCGAGCGGAGGTGTTCTGCAAAGCGGTCCGCAAGCCTCCGCTTCTCCATGACTCCTTTCTTGCTCCACACTCCCCTCCAGCCCCACCACACCTGGCACCTTCTCCTGCAACCGCAGGAAGTGCAACACTTGCCCCCACACCTCCTCCCTCACCCCTACCCCAGGCCCCAAGATGACTTTCCATATTCACCTGCACATCTACCAATGTGGTATACTGTATCCACTGTACCCGGTGTGGCTTCCTCTACATTGGGGAAACCAAGCGGAGGCTTGGGGACCGCTTTGCAGAACATCTACACTACACTCCCCACCAGCCCAGCTCTTCCCCTCCACCCACTGCATCCCAAAACCAGCCCAGCCTGTCTCTGCCTCCCTAAACTGTTCTTCCTCTCACCCATCCCTTCCTCCCACCTCAAGCCGCACCTCCATCTCCTACCTACTAAACTCATCCCACCTCCTTGACCTGTCCGTCTTCCCTGGACTGACCTATCCCCTCCCTACCTCCCCACCTACACTCTCTCCACCTATCTTCTTTACTCTCCATCTTCGGTCTGCCTCCCCCTCTCTCCCTATTTATTCCAGTTCCCTCTCCCCATCCCCCTCTCTGATGAAGGGTCTAGGCCCGAAACATCAGCTTTTGTGCTCCTGAGATGCTGCTTGGCCTGCTGTGTTCATCCAGCTTCACACTTGGCCATTGTTAGATTGGCTTCAATTCCATTTAAGCTCATATTGCGAGAGTACTCTAGACTCATCAGCTTCTGAATTGCTCCTCCAATGGCATAACCATGATACCACCACCTCTCTTTGACTAACAGCGTTCATCATTGTTTACCTGTAATTAAAGTCTATTTATTTGTAATAAACAGGAGTTATCATTATTTACAGGAACCTGGCCCACACTCTCTGGCAGAGATGGTGGGAACTGCCAACGCTGGTGTCAGATCCAACAAAGTGTGGAGCTGGATAAACACAGCAGGCCAGGCAGCATCAGAGGAGCAGGAAAGCTGACGTTTCAGGTCGGGACCCTTCTTCAGAAATGGTGGGGATGGGGAAGGGGCTTCAGAAATAGAGACAGGAGGGGTGGGGCTGGGGAAGGTAGGTGGGAAGGTGATAGGTGAGTGTAGGTAGGGAGTGGTGGGGATTGGTCAGTGAGGTGGGATGGGTGGATAGGTGGGAGAGAAAATGGTCAGGTCGTATCAGGCCAATGAAGTGGGATGAGAGGGAAGGTTGTGACATGGGATGAGGCCGGGGGTGGGGAGATTTTGAAACTGGTAAGGTCCACATTGAGATCTTTGGGCTGTAGGCTCCCAAAGTAGAATATGAAGTGCTGCTCCCCCGGTTTGTGGGTGGCATTGTTGTGACACTTAAGCATCTTCCTGGTCTCACCGACGTAGAGGAGGCCACCAAGTCACCAACCAACTGTTGGAATCCTAGCGGCATCTTGCTTGAGATCTCATGCATTGGGGCAGCACGGTGGCTCAGTGTTTAGCACTGCTGCCTCACAGCACCAGGGACCCAGGTTCGATTCCAGCCTTGGGCGACTGTCTGTGTGGAGTTTGCACATTCTCCCCATGTCTGCGTAGGTTTCCTCCGGGTGCTCCAGTTTCCTTCCACAGTCCAAAGATGTGCAGGCTAGGTGGATTGGCCATGCCAAATTGCCCATAGTGTTCAGGGAGGTGTAGATTAGGTGGTTTATAGGGGGATGGGTCTGGGTAGGATGCTCCGAGGTTCTGTGTGGACTTGTTGGGCCGAAGGGCCTGTTTCCACACTGTAGGGATTCTGTCTGGAGCAGTGGATACCCGAGACTCGGAGGCCACTTTGTGGAACAGTAACGCTCTGTTTGCGACAAATGACAACACCTTCCAGTCACAAACCATTTCAACTCCCACTCCCTGGGTGACATGTCCATCCTGGGCCTCCAATAGTGTCACAATGACATCCAGGTATGTTAATAGCTGATGTTGCGATGTGTCCAGCAACAGTAAAATTTCCTACTTGAGACAGCAAGATGCAAAATTCAAAAGAACAAAGACTTTGACAGCTGATTGACATTGCTCTCTAATGAAGGGTCTAGGCCCGAAACGTCAGCTTTTGTGCTCCTAAGATGCTGCTTGGCCTGCTGTGTTCATCCAGCTCCACACCGTGTTATCTCTGACATTGCTTTCCGCTACTTCTTAAACAGGACGGCACGGTGGCTCAGTGGTTAGCACTGCTGCCTCACAGCGCCAAGAACCCAGGTTCGATCCCACCCTCGGGCAAATGTCTGTGCTGAGTTTGCACATTCTCCCCACGTATGCGTGAGTTTCCTCCGGGTGTGCTGGTTTCCACCTACAGTCCAAAGATGAGCAGGTTTGGTGGATTGGCCATGCCCATAGTATTCAGGGAATATGCAGGATGGATTGGCCATGGGAAATATGGGGATGTGATGAGATGCGTTGGGGTGGATATGGGCCTGGACAGGATGCTGTTGTGGGGGAAGGGGCTCAGTGCAGAACCAACTTCTTTCTGCACTGCAGAGATTCTATGATAACGGTGGGTGGAGAAGGCATGCTAATTAAGTTTGTGGATCATACCAAGATTGTCCAGGTGGTTGACAGTGAGGAGGATAGAAACCAGATGGGTTGATCAATAGCAGATGGAATTTAACCTCGATAAATGTGAGGGGATGCACTTTGGAAGCAGGAAGTAAACAAGGGAGTACTTAAATGAATGGCAGGACGGTGGGTAGCTCAGAGCAACAGAGGGATCTTGGGGTGTTTGTGCACAGATTCCTGAAGGCAGCAGGACAGGTTAATAGGGGGGTTAAGAAGGAATACTAGACACATCTTTATCAGCTGTTGTATAGATTATAAGAACAGGGAAGTTCTGCTGGAGGTGTACAGGACTTTGGTTCGGTCACAACTGGAGTACTGAGTGCAGTTCTGGTCACCCACCACACTATAGGAGGGATCTGACTACACCAGGGAGGGGATGCAAAGGAGATTCACCAGGATTGTGCCTGGGATGGAACATTTCAGCGATGAAGAGAGACTGGATAAACTCAGGCTCTTTCCTTTGGAGCACAGGAGGCTGAGTGGGGACCTGATTGAGGTGTATAAGGTAGTGAGGTGCATAGACAGAGTGGATAGAACATGGCTGTTCCTCTTAGTCCAAGGAGCAGTAATGAAGCAACATAATTTTAAATTTAAAGGCAAGAGGTTCAGCGGGGCTTGGGGAAAGGCTTTTTCAACAGAAGGTGGTAGGAGTCTGGAATTCACTGCCTGGCATGGTAATTGAGGAAGGAAACCTCACAACACCCTAAAAGGGCATGGATGAGCACCTGAATGTCGTAACATTGAAGGCTCTGGGTCAAGTGCAGGAATGTGGGACAAGTGTAGATAGGTTGGCACAAACTCAATGGGCAGAAAGACCATTCTACGCTGAATCACTCCATGACTATGATATCCACTTCTTCCCCCTTTATCACTAGCACAATTTATCTCCACAACGAAGAGCAATAAGTCAGTTATGCATGATTTCGCTTTGAGAAAACCATGCTGGTTCTGTCTGATTACGTTGAATTTACCCAAGGAAACCCTTACAACCTTTAACAAATACTTTAGTGAGAACTTTAAGCAACAGAACATTCAAGTCTATGGGTCTCATGTGGTTAAGCAGATACTTAATGGGCCAAAGTGTCTTTTCTGTGCTGTACTGTTCTACGATTCAAAATTATATATATAGGGAATAGCTGGGCTTCCAAGCAGTGAGTCTTTGTGGCATCCCACTCATCACCACCTGTTATTGGGATGACTTGAGGGTACCAGTGTCGAACTGGGGTGGACAAAGTCAGAAATTGATAAATCTCCTGGCCCCGATGGGCTACACCCGAGAGTTCTGAGGGAGGTGGCTGAGGAAATAGCGGAGGCTTTGGTTGTGATCTTTCAAAAGTCACTGGAGTCTGGGAATATCCCAGATGATTGGAAAATCGCTGTTGTAACCCCCTTGTTTAAGAAAGGATCAAGGAAAAAGATGGAAAATTATAGGCCGATTAGCCTGACCTCGGTAGTTGATAAAATTCTAGAATCCATTATCAAGGGTGAGATTTCTAAATTCCTGGAAGTGCAGGGTCAGATTAGAACAAGTCAGCATGGATTTAGTAAGGGGAGGTCATGCCTGACAAACCTGTTAGAATTCTTTGAAGAGGTAACAAGAAGGTTAGACCAGGGATATCCAGTGTATGTTATCTATCTAGACTTCCAAAAGGCCTTTGATAAGGTGCCTCACGGGAGGCTGCTGAGCAAGGTGAGGGCCCATGGTGTTCGAGGTGAGCTACTGGCTTGGATTGAGGATTGGCTGTCTGACAGAAGGCAGAGAATTGGGATAAAAGGCTCTTTCTCTGAATGGCAACTGGTGACGAGTGGTGTCCCGCAGGGTTCAGTGTTGGGTCCACAGCTGTTCACCTTATATATTAATGATCTGGCTGAAGCGACTGGGGGCATTCTGGCAAAGTTTGCCGATGATACGAAGATAGGTGGACAGGCAGGTAGTACTGAGGAGGTGGGGAGGCTGCAGAAAGATTTAGACAGTTTAGGAGGGTGTTCCAGGAAATGGCTGATGAAATTCAACGTGAGCAAATGTAAGGTCTTGCACTTTGGGAAAAAGAATACAGGCATGGATTATTTTCTAAATGGTGAGAAAATTCACAAAGCAGAAGTACAAAGGGATCTGGGAGTGTTGGTCCAGGATTCTCGAAAGGTTAATTTGTAGGTTGAGTCCGTGACTAAGAAAGCGAATGTAATGTTGTCACTTATAGACAATAGGTGCAGGAGTAGGCCACTCAGCCCTTCAAGCCAGCACCACCATTCATTATGATCATGGCTGATCATCCACAATCAGTATCCTGTACCTGCCTTATCTCCATAACCCTTGATTCCACTATCTTTAAGAGCTGTATCCATCTCTTTCTTGAAAGTATCCAGAGACTTGGCCTCCACTGCCTTCTAGGGCAGAGCATTCCATATATCCACCACTCTCTGGGTGAAAAAGCTTCTCCTCAACTCTGTTCTAAATGGCCTACCCCTTATTTTTAACCTGCATCCTCTGGTTCTAGACTCACCCATCAGCAGAAACATGCTTCCTGCCTCGAGAGTGTCCAATCCTTTAATTATCTTATACGTCTCAATCAGATTCCCTCTCATCCTTCTGAACTCATGTATACAAGCCCAGTCGCTCCAATCTTTGAACATATGATAGTCCTGCCATTCCGGGAATTGACCTCGTGAACCTACGCTGCATTCCCTCAATAGCAAGAATGTCCTTCCTCAAATTTGGAGACCAAAACTGCACACAATACTCCAGGTGTGGTCTCACCAGGACCCTGTACAGCTGCTGAAGGACCTCTTTGCTCCTATACTCAATTCGTCTTGTTATGAAGGCCAGCATGCTATTAGCTTTCTTCACTGCCTGCTGTACCTGCATGCTTGCTTTCATTGACTGATGTGCAAGAACACCTAGATCTTGTTTTACTTCCCCTTTACCTAACTTGACTCCATTTCGATAGTATCTCAAGAAGGTTGGAATATAAAAACAGCGATGTGCTTCTGAGGCTTTATAAAGCTCTAGTTAGGCCCCATTTAGAATTCTGTGTCCAATTTTGGGCCCACACCTCAGGAAGGACATACTAGCACTGGAGCGTGTCCAGCGGAGATTCACACAGATGATCCCTCGAATGCTAGGTTTAACGTACGATGAAGGGCTGAGGATCCTGGGATTGTACTCATTAGAGTTTAGAAGGTTGAGGGGAGATCTAATGGAAACTTACAAGATAATGTATGGCTTAGAAAGGGTGGACGCTGGGAAGTTGTTTCCATTAGGCGGGGAGACTAGGACCCGTGGGCACAGCCTTAAAATTAGAGGGGGTAAATTTAAAACAGAAATGAGACGACATTTCTTCAGCCAGAGAGTGGTGGGCTTGTGGAATTCATTGCCACGGAGTGCAGGGGAGGCCGGGACGTTGGATGCCTTCTAGGCAGAGATCGACAAATTCTTGATTTCACAAGGAATCAAGGCCTATGGGGAGAGTGCAGGGAAGTGGAGTTGAAATGCCCATCAGCCATGATTTAAATAGCAGAGTGCACACAATGGGCCAAATGGCCTTACTTCCACTCCTATGTCTGGTGGTCTTACGGTCTTAAATCACACAACACCAGGTCCAACAGGTTTATTTGAAATCACAAGCTTTCACAGCCCAGCCCCCTTAATCAGGTACAGTGAGAGAGAAGAATACAGATCACAGAATTTAGAGTTCAGACTTTATTTAGAGACGTCAAGGGCAGAGAGATCAAAACGTCACACAATTGATGAGAATGGAATGTCGGATAATAAGTCTTTGTAGGTGACCAAGAGTGTCAGACGGTGTTACTAAAGTGTCAACAACTGAATAACAAACAAAGGGATGACCGATAATTGAGTACTGTAAACATACCCTGTAAATGGGAGCATAATGCTTCAATAATGTATTGAAATAAACTGATTTGTTTTGAACTGTATATATGGTTAAATCTGAACTGTGACTGACAAATTTTATAAATTAAGTACATTTTTGTTAGAAGAAAATTACAAATATTATTCTGCAGCCTCTCTCTTTTAATATGGCATGCTCATTGTCAGAGAAGTCGACTAAATGAGGCAGGGAGATCATTTCAACAAATTAATAAGTGGAGCTGGAGACAAATCAAATCAAATGACTAGAAGAACATGATAGGTATAAGAGTCGCGTACTGGGCGTCTAACTAAAATAACAAGCAATGCAAAACTGTACAAACTAATTAAAGTAGGCAGATCATAACAATTTATCCAAGTGATGGTGTCAAAACAGGACTGGGACGGAACATGGCTGTCTGGAAATTGGTGCGAGGTGTCCATTCATCCCTGGTTGTAGCATCTGCATGATCTCACCAATATACCATCCACATGGCATCCCTCCCTGCACCGTTTGAAGCAGACAACATTGGCCGAGTCACATTCGTTCCCAGTCGGGGAACACATCAACCTCAAGGATGTTCAGCCACCAATTTTTGGGTAGTGTCCCCCAAGGTGCTCTTCAAGATACACAACAACACATCAACGCCGAGCACAAACTAATAACCAGGTTCATAACCCATGAAGATGGTTTCACAAGTAGTGATCTTGGGTTCATGTCGTACTATGTGTGACCCCACCATACTGTGCTTCTCTATCGCTTCAGCAAGTCCCATCTCATTAAGAAACCAAACTCCAAACTGTAATTAGATTAGATGCCCTACAGTGTGGAAACAGGCCCTTCGGCCCAACAAGTCCACACCGCCCCTTGAAGCATACCACCCAGACCCATCCCACTATAACCCACACACCCTGAACACTACGGGCAATTTCCCATGGCCAATCCACCCAGACTGCACATCTTTAGACAGTGGGAGTAAACCAGAGCACCCGGAGGAAACCCACGCAGACACAGGGAGAATGTGCAAACTCCACACAGACAGTCGCCCGAGGGTGGAATTGAACCCGAGTCCCTGGCGCTGTGAGGCTGCAGTGCTAACCACTGAGCCACTGTGCTGCTTGTTAGGCTTGCTATTTGGGAAACTAGAATCCATGCTGACTCTGTATGATCCTGTCACTGTGTTCAATGTTCTGTGCAATTCGATCCATTTGCACAGACAGCACTATCTCATCACAAAGTAACCGTTTATTTACTTACACACAGCACACAGCTCAGAGTCAGAGATAATAGGACCTGCAGATGCTGGAGAATCGAGATAACAAGGTGTGGAGCTGGATGAACACAGCAGGCCAAGCAGCATCTTAGGAGCAGGAAATCTGGCGTTTGAGGCCTGAACCCTTCATCAGAAACGAGAGGGAGGAGGGACAGAGGGAGAGCGGGGGAGGCGGACAGAAGATGGGTAGAGGAGCAGATAGGTGGAGAGGAGACCGAGAGATTAAAGAGGCAAGGATGGAGCCTGTAGAGATGCATGTAGGTAGGGAGATAGAGAGGGAGGAGGTAGGTCAAGAGGGCGGGATGAGGTTAGTAGGTAGGAGATGGGGGCGGCAGCTTGAGTTGGGAGGAGGGGGTTGGTGAGAGGAAGAACCGGTTAGGGAGGCAGGGATGAACTGGGCTGGTTGTGGGATGCGGTAGTGGGAGAGGAGATTTTGAAGCTTGTGAAATCCACATTGATACCAACAACAAAATCAAAGTTGCTGGAAAAGGTCAGCAGGCCTGGCAGCATCTGTGGAGGAGAAAACAGAGTTCACGTTTCGGGTCTGGTGGCCCTTCCTCACAACATTGATAACATTGGGCTTCAGGGTTCCCAAGTGGAACACGAGTTGCTGTTCCTGCAACCTTCGGGTGGCATCATTGTGGCACTGCAGGAGCCCCATGATGGACATGTCATCTGAGGAATGGGAGGGGGAGTGGAAATGGTTTGCGACTGGGAGGTGCAGTTGTTTATTGCGAACCGAGCGGAGGTGTTCTGCAAAGCTCAGTCACTGGCTGCACTGTGGAAATTCTAAATCTCCTCTTTCTATTGGGTAGCAAGGGTTTTCCTCACCGGTCTGGATTAACAGGCCCAATCTGGGACTGTGTAGTCAACAATGTTCACCTGGTTCCAGTCACTGCAACACCCCTGGATGGAGTGGGACTGGAACCTGGGCCTCCTGGACCAGAGATAGGAGACAAACACAACGCCACAGTCAAACTGAGATAACAAGGTGTAGAGCTGGAGGAACACAGCAGGTCAGGCAGCATCAGAGGAGCAGGAAGGCTGACATTTCAGGCCAAAACCCTGTCAAAACCCCAGCCCAAACCCAGCCCCGCCCCCAGCCTCTCAGACCCGGCCCTCCAGACACAACTAGAAAAGTTGATGAGTTGATGAGGGTCGAGCTGTGGATGTGGTGTATGTGGACTTCAGTAAGGCATTTGATAAGGTTCCCCATGGTAGGCTCATTCAGAAGGTCAGGAGGAATGGGATACAGGGGAACTTAGCTGCTTGGATACAGAATTGGCTGGCCAACAGAAGACAGCGAGTGGTAGTAGAAGGAAAATATTCTGCCTGGAAGTCAGTGGCGAGTGGGGTTCCACAGGGCTCTGTCCTTGGGCCTCTACTGTTTGTAATTTTTATTAATGACTTGGATGAGGGGATTGAAGGATGGGTCAGCAAGTTTGCAGACGACACAAAGGTTGGAGGTGTCGTTGACAGTGTAGAGGGCTGTTGTAGGCTGCAGCGGGACATTGACAGGATGCAGAGATGGGCTGAGAGGTGGCAGATGGAGTTCAACCTGGATAAATGTGAGGTGATGCATTTTGGAAGGTCGAATTTGAAAGCTGAGTACAGGATTAAGGATAGGATTCTTGGCAGTGTGGAGGAACAGAGGGATCTTTGTGTGCAGATACATAGATCCCTTAAAATGGCCACCCAAGTGTACAGGGTTGTTAAGAAAGCATATGGTGTTTTGGCTTTCATTAACAGGGGGATTGAGTTTAAGAGACGTGAGATCTTGTTGCAGCTCTATAAAACTTTGGTTAGACCGCACTTGGAATACTGCGTCCAGTTCTGGCCGCCCTATTATAGGAAAGATGTGGATGCTTTGGAGAGGGTTCAGAGGAGGTTTACCAGGATGCTGCCTGGACTGGAGGGCTTATCTTATGAAGAGAGGTTGACTGAGCTCGGTCTCTTTTCATTGGAGAAAAGGAGGAGGAGAGGGGACCTAATTGAGGTATACAAGATAATGAGAGGCATAGATAGAGTTGATAGCCAGAGACTATTTCCCAGGGCAGAAATGGCTAGCACGAGGGGTCATAGTTTTAAGCTGGTTGGTGGAAAGTATAGAGGGGATGTCAGAGGCAGGTTCTTTACGCAGAGAGTTGTGAGAGCATGGAATGCGTTGCCAGCAGCAGTTGTGGAAGCAAGGTCATTGGGGTCATTTAAGAGACTGCTGGACATGCATATGGTCACAGAAATTTGAGGGTGCATACATGAGGATCAATGGTCGGCACAACATTGTGGGCTGAAGGGCCTGTTCTGTGCTGTACTGTTCTATGTTCTATGTTCTAACCCTCGTCCTCAGCCCCGCCTCCACCCCTCCGAAATGCCCCCAGCCTCTCAGCCACGCACCGAGCACCTCAGCACCGTCCACAACAGATACAGCCCCAGCCCAGGCCCCGGAGAAGCCCACAGCCTCAGAACCGCCCCAAACCCCTCAGCCCTGCCCCCAAGATAGGCCCCTCGTCATGAGCTCCGCCCCAGCCACAAGCGCGCTCCCAGACACGCCCTTAGCCCTCAGCCCCGCCCCCAGACCGCTGCATCGCTCCCAACCACAGGCCCGCCCCAAAACCCTCAGCCCCGCCCCTAGATAAAGCCCTTGTCGTCAGCCCCACCCCGCCCAAGGACCCAGATCCGTGATCCCAGACACGCCCCAGGCTCGGTCCCGTCCGCTGCCTCAGCGCAGCATTCGCATTTGACCTCACCAACATGGTGGTCGGTCAGTATGTGCGGGGACGTGATGAGGTCAGGGTGGGACGTAGAGCGTAACGCGTCATCGCCGGTTGGAGCGAGAGCCCGGGGCCTGGAGAGTGACCGAGGGAAGAGGCCGAGGCTCGGGCCCGACCGAGGGAGAGGCCGAGGCACGGGCCCGGGGACTGACCGAGGGAGAGGCCGAGGCACGGGCCCGGTGTGCTGACCGAGGGAGAGGCCGAGGCACGGGCCCGGTGTGCTGACCGAGGGAGAGGCCGAGGAGGGAGCGCACTGAGGGAGTGGGAGAAGGCCCTGGGCCGGCCTGGGCCTGTGTGCGGCTCCGGACATGCTGAAGTGTATCCCGTTGTGGCGGTGTAACCGGCATATCGAGTCGGTGGACCGCAGGCACTGCTCCCTGAGCGGGGTGCCCGAGGAGATTTACCGCTACAGCCGCAGCCTGGAGGAGCTGCTCCTGGACTCAAACCAACTGAGGGAGCTGCCCAAGGTGACTGGGGGGGGCGCAGGGGGGTGTCATTGAGACTGGGGGGGCGCGGGGGGAGGGGAGAGAGAGAGAGAGAGAGAGAGGGAGGGAGGGGTGACTGAGACAGGGGCGACGGGGGAGGGGTTACTGAGATGGGGGAGGGGGAGGGGTGACTGAGACAGGGGCGACGGGTGGGAAGGGTTACTGAGACTGAGGGGGGCGACGGGGGGACGGGTGGGAGGGGTTACTGAGATGGGGGAGGGGTAAAAGACTGAGGGGGAGGGGTTACTGAGACTGAGGGGGGCGACGGGGGGAGGGGTTACTGAGATGGGGGAGGGGTAAAAGACTGAGGGGGAGGGGTTACTGAGACTGAGGGGGGTGACGGGGGGAGGGGTTACTGAGATGGGGGAGGGGTAAAAGACTGAGGGGGAGGGGTTACTGAGACTGAGGGGGGCGACGGGGGGAGGGGTTACTGAGATGGGGGAGGGGTAAAAGACTGTGGGGGAGGGGTTACTGAGCCTGAGGGGGGCGACGGGGGGAGGGGTTACTGAGACTGAGGAGTGTGATGGGGGGATGGGTGGGAGGGGTTACTGAGATGGGGGAGGGGTAACAGACTGAGGGGGTGGGATTACTGAGACTGAGGGGTGATGGGGGAGGGGTTACTGAGATGGGCGACGGGGGAGGGGTTACTGAGACTGAGACAGGGGCGACGGGTGGGAGGGGTTACTGAGACTGAGGGGCGACGGGGATAGGGGGTTACTGAGACTGAGGGACGACGGGGATAGGGGGTTACTGAGACTGAGGGGCGACGGGGATAGGGGGTTACTGAGACTGAGGGGCGACGGGTGGGAGGGGTTACTGAGACTGAGGGGCGATGGGGGAGGGGTTATTGAGATCGGGGAGGGGTAACAGACTGAGGGGGTGGGGTTACTGAGACTGAGGGACAATGGGGGAGGGGTTACTGAGATGGGCAACGGGGGAGGGGTTACTGAGACTGAGACGGGCGACGGGGAGGGGTTACTGAGACTGAGAGGGGCGACGGGGAGGGGTTACTGAGACTGAGAGGGGCGACGGGGGTAGGGGTTACTGAGACTGAGGGGCGATGGGGATAGGGGGTTACTGAGACTGAGGGGCGACGGGTGGGAGGGGTTACTGAGACTGAGGGGCGATGGGGGAGGGGTTACTGAGATCGGGGAGGGGTAACAGACTGAGGGGGTGGGGTTACTGAGACTGAGGGACAATGGGGGAGGGGTTACTGAGATGGGCAATGGGGGAGGGGTTACTGAGACTGAGAGGGGCGACGGGGGTAGGGGTTACTGAGACTGAGAGGGGCGACGGGGGGAGGGGTAACTGAGATGGGGGAGGGGTAAAAGACTGAGGGGGAGGGGTTACTGAGACTGAGGGGGGCGACGGGGGGAGGGGTTACTGAGACTGAGAGGGGCGACGGGGGGAGGGGTAACTGAGATGGGGGAGGGGTAAAAGACTGAGGGGGAGGGGTTACTGAGACTGAGGGGGGCGACGGGGGGAGGGGTTACTGAGACTGAGAGGGGCGACGGGGGAGGGGTAACTGAGATGTGGGAGGGGTAAAAGACTGAGGGGGAGGGGTTACTGAGACTGAGGGGGGCGACGGGGGGAGGGGTTACTGAGACTGAGGGGGGTGATGGGGGGACGGGTGGGAGGGGTTACTGAGATGGGGGAGGGGTAACAGACTGAGGGGGTGGGATTACTGAGACTGAGGGGTGATGGGGGAGGGGTTACTGAGATGGGCGACGGGGGAGGGGTTACTGAGACTGAGACGGGGCGACGGGTGGGAGGGGTTACTGAGACTGAGGGGCGACGGGGATAGGGGGTTACTGAGACTGAGGGGCGACGGGGATAGGGGGTTACTGAGACTGAGGGGCGACGGGGATAGGGGGTTACTGAGACTGAGGGGCGATGGGGGAGGGGTTACTGAGACGGGCGACGGGGGAGGGGTTACTGTGACTGAGACGGGCGACGGGGAGGGGTTACTGAGACTGAGGGGCGACGGGGTTAGGGGTTACTGAGACTGAGAGGGGCGACGGGGGGAGGGGTAACTGAGATGGGGGAGGGGTAAAAGACTGAGGGGGAGGGGTTACTGAGACTGAGAGGGGCGACGGGGGGAGGGGTTACTGAGACTGAGGGGCGACGGGGGGAGGGGTTACTGAGACTGAGAGGGGCGACGGGGGTGGGGTTACTGAGTCTGAGAGGGGCGACGGGGCTAGGGGTTACTGAGACTGAGGGGCGACGGGGGTAGGGGTTACTGAGACTGAGGGGCGACGGGGGGAGGGGTTACTGAGACTGAGAGGGGCGACGGGGGTGGGGTTACTGAGTCTGAGAGGGGCGACGGGGGGAGGGTTACTGAGTCTGAGAGGGGCGACGGGGGGAGGGGTTACTGAGACTGAGAGGGGCGACGGGGGTGGGGTTACTGAGACTGAGAGGGGCGACGGGGGGAGGGTTACTGAGTCTGAGAGGGGCGACGGGGGGAGGGGTTACTGAGACTGAGGGGCGGCGGGGGTAGGGGTTACTGAGACTGAGGGGCGACGGGGGGAGGGGTTACTGAGTCAGTGAGGGGCGACGGGGGTGGGGTTACTGAGTCAGTGAGGGGCGACGGGGGGAGGGGTTACTGAGTCAGTGAGGGGCGACGGGGGTGGGGTTACTGTGTCTGAGAGGGGCGACGGGGGAGTGGTTACTGAGTCTGAGAGGGGCGACGGGGGTAGGGGTTACTGAGTCTGAGAGGGGCGACGGGGGGAGGGGTTACTGAGACTGAGGGGCGGCGGGGGGAGGGGTTACTGAGTCTGAGAGGGGCGACGGGGGAGGGGTTACTGAGTCTGAGAGGGGCGACGGGGGGAGGGGTTACTGAGACTGAGGGGCGATGGGGGGAGGGGTTACTGAGTCAGTGAGGGGCGACGGAGGTGGGGTTACTGAGTCTGAGAGGGGCGACGGGGGTGGGGTTACTGAATCATTGAGGGGCGACGGGGGAGGGGTTACTGAGTCTGTGAGGGGCGACGGGGGAGGGGTTACTGAGACTGAGGGGCGGCGGGGGTAGGGGTTACTGAGACTGAGGGGCGATGGGGGGAGGGGTTACTGAGTCAGTGAGGGGCGACGGGGGAGGGGTTACTGAGTCTGAGGGGCGATGGGGGGAGGGGTTACTGAGTCAGTGAGGGGCGACGGGGGAGGGGTTACTGAGTCTGAGAGGGGCGACGGAGGTGGGGTTACTGAGACTGAGAGGGGCGACGGGGGGAGGGGTTACTGAGACTGAGAGGGGCGACGGGGGGAGGGGTTACTGAGACTGAGAGGGGCGACAGGGGTGGGGTTACTGTGACTGGTGACGGGGGTGGGGTTACTGAGTCTGAGAGGGGCGACGGGGGGAGGGGTTACTGAGACTGAGGGGCGACGGGGGTAGGGGTTACTGAGACTGAGGGGCGGCGGGGGGAGGGGTTACTGAGACTGAGGGGCGACGGGGGTAGGGGTTACTGAGACTGAGGGGCGGCGGGGGGAGGGGTTACTGAGACTGAGGGACAATGGGGGTAGGGGTTACTGAGACTGAGGGACAATCGGGGTAGGGGTTACTGAGTCAGTGAGGGGCGACGGGGGTGGGGTTACTGAGTCTGAGAGGGGCGGCGGGGGTAGGGGTTACTGAGACTGAGGGGCGACGGGAGGAGGGGTTACTGAATCAGTGAGGGGCGACGGGAGGAGGGGTTACTGAGACTGAGAGGGGCGACGGGGGTGGGGTTACTGAGTCTGAGAGGGGCGACGGGAGGAGGGGTTACTGAGACTGAGAGGGGCGACGGGGGGAGGGGTTACTGAGACTGAGAGGGGCGACGGGGGTGGGGTTACTGAGTCTGAGAGGGGCGACGGGAGGAGGGGTTACTGAGACTGAGAGGGGCGACGGGGGTGGGGTTACTGAGTCTGATGAGGAAGTGGGGGAGGAGGGGTTACTGAGACTGAGAGGGGCGACGGGGGGAGGGGTTACTGAGTCTGATGAGGAAGTGGGGGAGGAGGGGTTACTGAGACTGAGAGGGGCGACGGGGGGAGGGGTTACTGAGTCTGATGAGGAAGTGGGGGAGGGGAAGTGGACAGTGGGGTGAGTGGATGGTGCAGAATGGAGAAGTGGTTGTGGATGGGAGAAGAGGTGGTATGGTGAAGATGAGGATATGGGGGGGGGGAAGCAGAGGAAAGAGATAAGGGTGGGAGGAAGGACATGAGAAGAGGTGGGGCATGGGACTCTGACGTCCCACGTGAGGAGCTTCCCAACCTCCTTCCCATGCCCAGCATTGAGGCAACGGGGTGGTGGGCTCCATCACAGTTTTCCATCTGTCAATTACTTAGTTTCCTTTGAGTCCCTGTTTGAGGATGAAATATTTAACCTGGAGAAGTCCATGATTTCTGATTAGTGTTAGTTTCTGTTCTGAAATAAAGTGAGTATTTTTCCACTTGTTTTCTTTCCCCTTGTGACTGGGCCAGAGTACAGTGTTTGTTAAAATTCCTCTCAGATAAATAATGTAGTGTCTGCTAAGTGTGTCAGGACAATTGCTGATACAGTGGCTGTGATAGTGATTGCATTAATTACCCATTCTGTTGACAGTGTTGCTCTAAATTGGCTGGTTTGTTTAAACAAAAGTCGTGAGCTGGATAAAGAATCTTTTGGTTCAGTGGTGGTGTTCCTCCCTCTGATCCAGAAGGTCCGAGCTCAGGTTCCACACCTACCCTGCAGGTGTCGTTGCATATCCAAAGATTTTGCTTTAAATCAGTGACCATGGCTGAATGGTCTTCTCATGTTTTGGTGAAATTCAGATTTGATTGCTGAGTACAGTTGCTTTGAACGATATAACACATGATGCTGGAGAAAGTCAGCAGTATCTGTGGAGAGAGAAACAAAGTTGATGTGAGCTGCTGCATTTTGGAAGATGAAATGTTAAGGAACAGTCCTGTTAGTAGCAGGACCCTGAACAGCATTGATGTACAGAGAGATCTTGGGATTCAAGTCTATCGCTCACTGAAAGTAGCCATGCAGGGAGATAGGGTGGTGAAGGTGGTGTATGGCGTGCATGCCTTTATTCGGGGAACTGAGTACAAGAGTCAGGATAATAAAATGTGAGGCTAGATGAACACAGCAGGCCCAGCAGCATCTCAGGAGCACAAAAGCTGATGTTTTGGGCCTAGACTCTTCATCAGAGAGGGGGATGGGGTGAGGGTTCTGGAATAAATAGGGAGAGAGGGGGAGGCGGACCAAAGATGGAGAGAAAAGAAGATAGGTGGAGAGGAGAGTAGAGGTGGGGAGGTGGGGAGGGGATAGGTCAGTCCAGGGAAGACGGACAGGTCAAGGAGGTGGGATGAGGTTAGGAGGTAGGAGATGGAGATGCGGCTTGGGGTGGGAGGAAGGGATGGGTGAGAGGAAGAACAAGTCAGGGAGGCAGAGACAATCTGGACTGGTTTTGGGATGCAGTGGGGGAAGGGGAGATTTTGAAGCTGGTGAAGTCCACATTGATACCGTTGGGCTGCAGGGTTCCCAGGCGGAATATGAGTTGCTGTTCCTGCAACCTTCGGGTGGCATCATTGTGGCACTGCAGAAGTCCCATGATGGACATGTCATGTAAAGAATGGGAGGGGGAGTGGAAATGGTTTGCGACTGGGAGGTGCAGTTGTTTGTTGCAAACCAAGCGGAGGTGTTCTGCAAAGCGGTCCCCGAGCCTCCGCTTGGTTTCCCCAATGTAGAGAAAGCCACACCGGGTACAATGGATGCAGTATACCACATTGGCAGATGTGCAGGTGAACCTCTGCTTAATATGGAAAGTCATCTTGGGGCCTGGGAAAGGGGTGAGGGAGGAGGTGTGGGGGCAAGTGTAGCACTTCCTGCGGTTGCAGAGGAAGGTGCCGGGTGTGGTGGGGTTGGAGGGCAGTGTGGAGCAAACAAGGGAGTCACGGAGAGAGTGGTCTCTCCGGAAAGCAGACAGGGGTGGGGATGGGAAAATGTCTTGGGTGGTGGGGTCGGATTGTAGATGGTGGAAGTGTCGGAGGATGATGCGTTGTATCCGGAGGTTGGTGGGGTGGTGTGTGAGAACAAGGGGGATCCTCTTTGGGCGGTTGTGGCGCGGGCAGGGTGTGAGGGATGTGTTGCGGGAAATGTGGGAGATGCGGTCAAGGGCGTTCTCGACCACTGTGTGGGGAAAGTTGCGGTCCTTGAAGAACTTGGACATCTGGGATGTGCGGGAGTGGAATGCCTCATCCTGGGAGCAGATGCGGCAGAGGCGGAGGAATTGGGAATAGGGGATGGAATTTTTGCAGGAGGGTGGGTGGGAGGATGTGTATTCTAGCTAGTCAGTGGGCTTGAAATGGACATCAGTTACAAGCTGGTTGCCTGAGATGGAGACTGAGGGGTCCAGGAAGGTGAGGGATGTGCTGGAGATGGCCCAGGTGAACTGAAGGTTGGGGTGGAAGGTGTTGGTAAAGTGGATGAACTGTTCGAGCTCCTCTGGGGAGCAAGAGGCGGCTTCTTCTACATTGGGGAAACCAAGCGGAGTCTTGGGGACCGCTTTGCAGAACACCTCCGTTCGGTTCACAATAAACAACTGCACCTCCCAGTCGCAAACCATTTCCACTCCCCCTCCCATTCTTTAGATGACATGTCCATCATGGGCCTCGTGCAGTGCCACAATGATGCCACCCGAAGGTTGCAGGAATAGCAACTCATATTCTGCTTGGGAATCCTGCAGCCCAATGGTATCAATGTGGACTTCACCAGTTTCAAAATCTCCCCTTCCCCCACCGCATCCCAAAACCAGCCCAGTTCGTCCCCTCCCCCCACTGAACCACACAACCAGCCCAGCTCTTCCCCTCCACCCACTGCATCCCAAAACCAGTCCAGATTGTCTCTGCCTCCCTAACCTGTTCTTCCTCTCACCCATCCCTTCCTCCCACCCCAATCCGCACCTCCATCTCCTACCTACTAACCTCATCCCACCTCCTTGACCTCTCCGCGTTCCCTGGACTGACCTATCCCCTCCCCACCTCTACTTTCCTCTCCACCTATCTTCTTTTCTTTCCATCTTCGGTCCGCCTCCCCCTCTCTCCCTATTTATTCCAGAACCCTCACCTCATGCCCCTCTCTGATGAAGGGTCTAGGCCCGAAACGTCAGCTTTTGTGCTCCTGAGATGCTGCTGGGCCTGCTGTGTTCATCCAGCCTCACATTTTATTATCTTGGATTCTCCAGCATCTGCAGTTCCCATTATCACTGATACAAGAGTCAGGACGTTATGTTGCAGCTTTAGAAGAATTTAGTTTAGGCTACTCTTAGAGTATTGTGGTCGCTGCATTACAGGAAGGATTTGGAGAGGGTGCAGAGAAGGTTTAGCAGGATGCTGCCCGGATTAGCGAGTATGAGCTATAAGGTCACCTAGAAAACCCCATTGTTTTCTATTGAACGGTGCAGGCTGTGGAGAGACTGGTCTATAAAATTGAGATGTGTAGATAGGGTTGACAGTCAGAAACTTTTTCTCCAGAGTTGAAATATCTAATCCCCATCAGCCATAATTTAAATGGCGGTGTGGACTTGATGGGCCGAATGGCCTTTCTTCCACTCCTATGTATTATGGTCTAATAGAAGGGGCCATGTATGTCAGATAAAAGCAAAATGCTGCATCTACAAGATCTTGGCTGCATGGCTGCACTCTCCTCTTTGTGCAGAGAGACGGTGATTTAAGGCAGAAGTTCAGGGAGCTAGGATGGAAGCTGAGAGCTAGGACGAACAGAGTTGTTGTCTCTGGTTTGTTGCCCGTGCCACATGCTAGTGAGGCGAGGAACAGGGAGAGAGAGGAATTGAACACGTGGCTATGGGGATGGTGCAGGAGGGAGGATTTTGGATTCTTGGATAATTGGGGCTCTTTCTGGGGTAGGTGGGACCTCTACAAGCAAGATGGTCTTCACCTGAACCAGAGGGGTACCGATATCCTGGGGGGGAAATTTGCTAAGGCTGTTCGGGTGGGTTTAAACTAATTCAGCAGGGGGATGGGCACCAAAATTGTAGTTTGAGTATAGAAAATGTTGAGAGCAGGGAGGTCCGAAATAAAGTTTCAGGGACGCAAGATGGCACTGGCAGGCATGAAGTTGGATTGAAGTGTGCCTACTTCAATGCCAGGAGCGTCCGGAATAAGGTGGGTGAACTTGCAGCATGGGTTGGTACCTGGGACTTCGATGTTGTGGCCATTTCGGTGACATGAATAGAGCAGGGACAGGAATGGTTGATGCAGTTTCCGGGATTTAGATGTTTCAGTAAGAACAGAGAAGATGGTAAAAGGGGCGGAGGTGGGGCATTGTTGGTCAAGGACAGTATTACAGTTGCAGAAAGGATCCAAGTTCCAAACCAATAACTGTAATAACGAAAGAAACGAACTTTGTAGTGAATGAAACCTTTGAAGAGCAGGTGGCATGCTGGAATGGATAGAGATAGAGGAAGCTGATATGCTGAAAATTCTGTCAAACGTTAAGATTGACAAGTTGCCAGGCCCAGACCAGATTTGTCCTCGACTGCTTTGGGAAACGAGAAATGCAATTGCTTCGCCACTCGCAAAGATCTTTGCATCCTCGCTCTCCGCTGGAGTCGTACCTGAGGACTGGAGAGAGGCAAATGTAATTCCTCTCTTCAAGAAAGGAAATAGGGAAATCCCCGGCAATTACAGACCGGTAATTCTCACGCCTGTCGTCTGCAAGGTGTTAGAAAGGATTCTGAGGGATAGAATTTATGACCATCTGGAAGAGCATGGCTTGATCAAATGCAGTCAACACGGCTTTGTGAGGGGCAGGTCATGCCTTACAAACCTTATCGAGTTCTTTGAGGATGTAACTAGAAAGGTTGATGAGGGTCGAGCTGTGGATGTGGTGTATATGGACTTCAGTAAGACATTTGATAAGGTTCCCTATGGTAGGCTCATTCAGAAGGTCAGGAGGAATGGGATACAGGGGAACTTAGCTGTCTGGATATAGAATTGGCTGGCCAACACAAGACAGCGAGTGGTAGTAGAAGGAAAATATTCTGCCTGGAAGTCAGTGGTGAGTGGTGTTCCACAGGGCTCTGTCCTTGGGCCTCTACTGTTTGTAATTTTTATTAATGACTTGGATGAGGGGATTGAAGGATGGGTCAGTAAGTTTGCAGATGACATGAAGGTTGGAGGTGTCGTTGACAGTATAGAAGGCTGTTGTAGGCTGCAGCAGGACGTTGACAGGATGCAGAGATGGGCTGAGAGGTGGCAGATGGAGTTCAACCTGGATAAATGCGAGGTGATGCATTTTGGAAGGTGGAATTTGAAAGCCGAGTACAGGATTAAGGATAGGATTCTTGGCAGTGTGGAGGAACAGAGGGATCTTGGTGTGCAGATACATAGATCCCTTAAAATGGCCACCCAAGTGTACAGGGTTGTTAAGAAAGCATATGGTGTTTTGGCTTTCATTAGCAGGGGGATTGAGTTTTAAGAGGCGTGAGATCTTGTTGCAGCTCTATAAAACTTTGGTTAGACCGCACTTGGAATACTGCGTCCAGTTTTGGTCGCCCTATTGTAGGAAAGATGTGGATGCTTTGGAGAGGGTTCAGAGGAGGTTTACCAGGATCCTGCCTGGACTGGAGGGCTTATCTTATGAAGAGAGGTTGACTGAGCTCGGACCCTTTTCATTGGAGAAAAGGAGGAGGAGAGGGGACCTAATTGAGGTATACAAGATAATGAGAGGCATAGATAGAGTTGATAGCCAGAGACTATTTCTCAGGGCAGAAATGGCTAGAAATCCTGGAGACCAGTTACTAGTGGTGTACCGCAAGGGTCGGTGTTGGGTCCACTGCTGTTCGTCATTTTTATAAATGACCTGGATGAGGGCGTAGAAGGATGAGTTAGTAAATTTGCAGACAACACTGAGGTCAGTGCAGTTGTGGATAGTGACGAAGGATGCTGTAGGTTGCAGAGAGACATAGATAAGCTGCAGAGCTGGGCTGAGAGGTGGCAAATGGAGTTTAATGCAGACAAGTGTGAGGTGATGCACTTTGGTAGGAGTAACCAGAAGGCAAAGTACAGGGCTAATGGTAAGATTCTTAGTAGTGTAGATGAGCAGAGAGATCTCGGTGTCCATGTACACAGATCCTTGAAAGTTGCCACCCAGGTTGACAGGGCTGTTAAGAAGGCAGACAATGTTTTAGCTTTTATTAATAGAGGGATCGAGTTCTGAAACCAAGAGGTTATGGTGAAGCTGTACAAAACTCTGGTGCGGCTGCACTTGGAGTATTGCGTACAGTTCTGGTCACCGCATTATTAGAAGGATGTGGAAGCTTTGGAAAGGGTGCAGAGGAGATTTACTAGGATGTTGCCTGGTATGGAGGGAAGGTCTTACGAGGAAAGGCTGAGGGACTTGAGGCTGTTTTCATTAGAGAGAAGAAGGTTGTGAGGTGACTTAATTGAGACATATAAAATAATCAGAGGGTTAGATAGGATGGATAGGGAGAGCCTTTTTCCTAGGATGGTGACGGCGAGCACGAGGGGGCATAGCTTTAAATTGAGGGGTGAAAGATATAGGACAGATGTCAGAGGTAGTTTCTTTACTCAGAGAGTAGTAAGGGAATGGAACGCTTTGCCTGCAACGGTAGTAGATTCACCAACTTTAGGTACATTTAAGTCGTCATTGAATGAGCATATGGACGTACATGGAATAGATTAGGTTAGATGGGCTTGAGATTGGTATGACAGGTCGGCACAACATCGCGGGCTGAAGGGCCTATACTGTGCTGTAATGTTCTATGTTATTCCTCAAGTGTTGAAAGTTTCCTCAGCTTGTGACTTGCTGTCCACTTTCCTCATTATTGTCCTATCTAATGTGTTAAGATGTTTTTTGCCTTGAAGATGTGCTTGAAGTTATAATGTCAGTGAGATACTGATGAACCAACAGGCTGACCCATTAGCAGTTTTCTATTCGGATAAAAGTGCTGATGTCTTAGGTGAAGTTTTAGCAGCTAGTGCCATTTTCTTATTCTGATGCATTCTGAGTTCAGCTTTGCATGAAGCTTCACATGTTGCAATAAATCCCAACTTTTTATGTGGTGGGCAGCTCACATGAAATGTGCATAGTATGTAGTGTCCAGCACACAGCCTACAGGTCCGGCTGGCTGGTCTATGAGACCGCATCAGGACAGATTCTGTAACATGTAGTACACCGTGAGCCCACACTGGGATTGACTGTCTCAACTCTTCAATCCCACAACAATCCATAAATCAGTCTGTCAGCAGATGCAAGTTAATGGACCCAAACAAATGATGTCAGCTTTAGGCAGTTCTCTGTTCAGACTCAAGTCGACATTCTCTCGCACAGCTAGAAGAAGCAATTGAAATTGTTGAGAAATCCAAAGGGGGTTAAAACTCGAATTGGGTACATCACTGAAATTGCCATGCCTTTGTGCCATCGCATTGCTGGATCTGTGATGGAATGGTCACTTCCTTTATCCTGATGTCTGCATGATGATATAATGAATGAGCTCTGCGCTGCTGGGGGTTTGGCGCCGAGGGGGTGTTGTGCTGCCACGGCAGAGAGTTCAGTGCTGAAGGGGTGCCGGTGCCGAGGTGGCACCGCGTTGCTGGGAGGTTGGCGCCACAGGCGTACGGTTATATTCCCCATTATCTCTTGTGGTTCAAAGCAAAATATGGCCTCAAAGCCGCAGATGTAATGATCTCTAGATTACGCCATGAACCCCATGAATATATGAGATATATGGTTCTGATTTATAGAGCACTGGCACTGGAACAATGAATCTAGTACTGGGGAAAGTGAACAAAAACAAAGTTGCTGGAAAAGCTCAGCAGGTCTGGCAGCATCTTTGGAGGAGAAAACAGAGTTAACGTTTCGGGTCCGCTGACGCTTCCTAAAAACTTCTGAGGAATGGTCTCCGGACCCAAAATGTTAACTCTGCTTTCTCCTCCACAGATGCTGCCAGACCTGCTGAGCTTTTCCAGCAACTTTGTTTTCATTCCTGATTTACAACATCTGCAGTTCTTTTCTTTTTTGCTGGGGAAAGAGCGTTGGTCCATTTGATGGCTATATTTGACCAATCCTGAGAGTGCACTTGTGGCACAACATGTAACTAGGTTTGTAGTTAGGGTTTTACATTAATTAGTGGAGGAGAAGTTTTCGGGTGAGGGGAAGTTTAAAAAATCGAAGAGAGCAGTGGTGCAGTGTAGGGAAGAAGCAAAGTGTAATCAAAATGTGACAGGAAGAGTAAGAAAATATATAGAGAAGAATACTGCAGAAATTGGAACTAATGAGTAATCACGGTAAAAAGTCCACATTGAAGGCTCATTATCTGAATGCAAACAATATTTGTAACACGATGTGAAGATGCCGGTTTTGAACTGGGGTGGACAAGTCAGAAGAGACTCGACACCAGGTTGGACCTGGTGGTGAACCTGTTGGAGTATAACCTGGCGTCGTGTGACTGCTGGAATTTTGACAAGAAGGGTTGATGACAGAAGTAGAAATGTGTGAACATGACTTGTCAGTAATTACAGAGACACAGTTACAGGCGCATGTGGGAGTTCAATATTCAAATGTATTTGATGTTCTGGAAGACCAGGAAAAATAAAAAAGCAAAGAGGATGGATTTGTTTATAAAATAATCAACCTTGAGGCCTTCACGGCATAGGACACCATATAATTTGGCAAATAATTTAGGAATGTGAGAAGGGCATAACATTTGTAATGGGGTTTTTATTTGGCATAGTGACTGGACAAGTCAGATGGGCATGGGTGTCACAGAAGGTATGTTTATAGAGTGCATTTAAGATAGTGTCTAGGAGCAGTTGCTGGGAACAGGCTGTTTTTAGATTTAATAATGTGTGATGAGGTAGGGTCAATAACAGATCTATAGTTAAGGATCCCTGAAGGGTTAGTCGTCACAATACGGTAGTATTTCAAGTTCAGTTTGAGGGAGAGCACCTTGGGTCTCAAACCAGCATCCTTAACTTAAATGAGGTCAATTATAGAGGGGTAAAGAAGGAGTTGTCTGTGATGAGCTGGGAAAATAGACTAAGGGGTAAGTCACTGGAGGAGCAGTTGTTTCAGCAGATATTTCATAAACAATCTAAAATTTGCTATGGTCAAAACTTACTCATATAGCTTGAAAACAGTCCCTTTGGTCCACACCGACCATGTTCCCAAACCAAATTAGTGCCACCTGCCTGTGCTTGATCGATATCCCTCCAACCCTTTCCTATTCGTGAACTTATCCATATAACTTTCAAACGTTGTAACTGTACCTACATTCACCACTTCTCCAGGCAGTTCATTCTACACATGAACCACTCTGTGTGTTAAAAAAAAAAGTTGCCTCTCATGTTCCTTTTCATTCTTTCTCTTGGAACCTGGAGCTAATGGCTATAAAGCTGATGAGGGGGAGAATTGATAAGGGGAGGAGAATATAAAAGTAAATTGGCAGGGAATATTTGATTTGATTTGTTGTCATATATTTTGAGGTAGATGTAAAGTTTTGTTTTGCGTACAGAACAGGCGGATCATACCGTACAAAAGTCATGGGGTGATTGAACAGAACGAGAATTACAAAGTTACGGCCGCAATGAAGGTGCGCAAAAAACAACACTGACATTAGATTTGAAATTTGAGAGGTCCACCCAGCAGTCTGATAACAGGTAACATCATCAGTGAGGCTCCGGTGATGTGCTGGTGTTATGCCCTGCTTTCTATTTATCTGTTTAGGGTTCCTTGGGTTGGTGATGACATTTCCTGTGGTGATGTCATTTCCTGTCCTTTTTCTCAGTGGATGGTAGATGGGCTCTAAATCAATGTGTTTGTTGATGGAGTTCCGGTTGGAATGCCATGCTTCTAGGAATTCTCGTGCGTGTCTCTGTTTGGCTTGTCCTAGGATGGATGTGTTGTCCCAATCAAAGTGGTGTCCTTCCTCATCTGTATGTAAGGATACTAGTGATAGTGGGTCATGTCGTTTTGTGGCCAGTTGATGTTCATGTATCCTGGTGGCTAGCTTTCTGCCTGTTTGTCCAATGTAGTGTTTGTCACAGTTCTTGCAAGGTATTTTGTAGATGACGTTCATTTTGTTTGTTGTCTGTGCAGGGTCTTTTAAATTCATTCGCTGCTGTTTTAGTGTGTTGGTGGGTTTGTGGGCTACCCTGATGCCAAGAGGTCCGAGTAGTCTGGCAGTCATTTCGGAAATGTCTTTGATGTAGGGGAGAGTGGTTATGGTTTCGATCCCATGCGCATACCATTGATTTGTCTGTAGGTTTTGTTATTGAAAGTGAACTGGGTGGTGAGGCATAGGTGCACTAGCTTGATGATGATGTCCTTGCTGATGAGGTTGGTGTCTGGTGTATGTGTCTTTGGTTCTTCTAATAGTGCAGTCAGTGTTTCTTTGGAGGCTCACTGATGATGTTACCTAGAATGGTGACGAAACGTCTGAAAACTAACCTTCCAGCTCAGCGAGCAAACTCACATCCAGAACCTCAACCTGAGCTACAAATCTTCTCAAAACTCGCTGGTCTAATAACAGCAGGGAAGAAGCTGGTCTTAAACCCGCTTGTGCATGTGTTACCACACGCCATGAATATAAAAACAAACTACTGTTTCTACAGGTATATAAAAATAGAGAGTTGCTAAAGTGAGCTTTAGGACTATTGATGATGTACCTTTTGAAATTGATAGTGAGGAACAGAGAAATGACAGATCACTAAAAACAATATTTTGCGTTGGTCTTCATGGTGGCATCTCAAAGATATCAGAGCACCTCAAAGTTATCACATTAGCAACTTGCTAATGAGAGGCAAGGTCTTGTAGCAATCTCTAATCCAAGGGACAAAGTATTTGACAAACTAATGGGACTGAAGGACATATGGGTTCCAAACCGATCTGGATCTGATGATTTGCTTCTAAGGGCTTTTAAAGGAAAAGTTCAGCAGGTCTGGCAACATCTATGGAGAAAAATCAGAATTAAAGTTTTGGGTCAAGTGACCCTTCCTCAGAACCCTGTGTGAGGAAGGGTCACTCAACCCAAAATGTTTACTCTGATTTCTCTGCACAAATGCTGCCAGAGGTGCTGAACTTTTCTAGCAATTTCTGTTTTTGTCTCTGATTTACAGCATCTACAGTTGTTTTGGTTTTTAAAGGAAGTGACTGCAGAGATAGTGAAGGCATTGGTCAAAATATTCCAAAATTCCTGGGGTTGGGAGGTGTTCCAGTAGATTTGGCAAAAAGCAACCTTAAGATAACCTGAACCATCTCTAATACCTCCCTCTCCTTCCTGGACCCCTCTGTCTCCTTTAAAAGCCCTTAGAAGCAAATCATCAGATCCAGATCGGTTTGGAACCCGTATGTCCTTTGGTCCCATTAGTTTGTCAAATACTTCGTAGAAGGATGGGTTAGTAAATTTGCAGACAACATTAAGGTCGGTGGAGTTGTGGATAGTGACGAAGGATGCTGTAGGTTGCAGAGAGACATAGATAAGCTGCAGAGCTAGGCTGAGAGGTGGCAAATGGAGTTTAATGCAGACAAGTGTGAGGTGATGCACTTTGGTAGGAGTAACCAGAAGGCAAAGTACAGGGCTAATGGTAAGATTCTTAGTAGTGTAGATGAGCAGAGAGATCTCGGTGTCCATGTACACAGGTCCTTGAAAGTTGCCACCCAGGTTGACAGGGCTGTTAAGAAGGTATACAGTGTTTTAGCTTTTATTAATAGAGGGATCGAGTTCCGGAACCAAGAGGTTATGGTGAAGCTGTACAAAACTCTGGTGTGGCCGCACTTGGAGTATTGTGTACAGTTCTAGTCACCGCGTTATAAGAAGGATGTGGAAGCTTTGGAAAGGGTGCAGAGGAGATTTACTAGGATGTTGCCTGGTGTGGAGGGAAGGTATTACGAGGAAAGGCTGAGGAACTTGAGGCTGTTTTCGTTAGAGAGAAGAAGGTTGAGAGGTGACTTAATTGAGACATATAAAATAATCAGAGGGTTAGATAGGGTGGATAGGGAGAGCCTTTTTCCTAGGATGGTGACGGCGAGCACGAAGGGGCATAGCTTTAAATTGAGGGGTGAAAGATATAGGACAGATGTCAGAGGTAGTTTCTTTACTCAGAGAGTAGTAAGGGAATGGAACGCTTTGCCTGTAACGGTAGTAGATTCGCCAACTTTAGGTACATTTAATTCGTCATTGGATAAGCACATGGACGTACATGGAATAGATTAGGTTAGATGGGCTTGAGATTGGTATGACAGGTTGGCACAACATCGAGGGCCGAAGGGCCTGTACTGTGCTGTGATGTTCTATGTGCTATGTCTCCATGTCAGGCAACCACCTAGAAACCGATATCCATTTCAAGCCCACCAATTCCCACAGCTTCCTAGAATACACCTCCTCCCACCCACTTTCTTCAAAAATTCCATCCCCTATTCCCAATTCCTTCGCTTCCGCCGCATCTGCTCCCAGATTGAGGCATTCCACTCCCGCACATCTCAGACGTCCTTGTTTTTCAAGGACCACAACTTCCACTCCCCCCCCCCCCCCCGACCCTCCAGTGGTTGAGAGCACCCTCAACCATATCTCCCACATTTCCTGAAACTCATTCCTCACACCCCCTCCCCGCAATAACTGCCAAAATAGAATCCCCTTTTCCTCACGTACCACCCCACCAACCTCCAGATCCAATGCATCTTCCTCCAACAATTCTGCCATCTGCAAGCCGACCCCACCACTAAAGACATTTTTCCCTCCCCACCCTTATGTGCCTTCTAGAGGGACCACTTTCTCTGTGACTCCCTTGTCCGCTCCACAACCCCCTCCAACCCCACCACACCCGGCACTTTTTCCTGCAACCACGGGAAGTCCTACATTCCCCCCACCCACCCTCATCCCAGGCCCCTAGAAGACTTTTCCACATCAAGCAAATGTTGACTTGCACATCTGCTAATGTGGTATCCTGCATCCTCTGTTCCCATTGTGACCTCCGCTACATTAGGGAAACCAAGTGGAGGCTTGAGGATTGCTTTGTAGAACACCTATGCTCAGGTTGCAATAAACAACTGCACCTCCCAGTCGCAAACCATTTCAGCTCCCCCTCCCATTCTATGGTGAATGTCCATCCTTGACCTCCTGCAGTGCCACAACAATGCCACTGGAAGGTTGCAGGAACAGCAACTCATATTCACCTTAGGAATCCTGCAGACCAATGGTATCAATGTGGACTTCACAAGCTTCAAAATCTCCCCCCTCCCTACTGCATCCCAAAACCAGCCCAGCTCGTCCCCCTCTCCCTAACCTGTCCCTCCTCCCACCTCAAGTCCCACCCCCATCTCCTATCTACTAACCTCATCCCACGCCCTCCTCCCTGGGCTGACCTATCTCCTCCCTACCTCCCCACCTACACTCACCTTTACTGGCCCCATCCCCATCTCTTTGACCACTCTGTCTCCTCTCCATCTGTCTTCTCCACTATTCATCTTCTATCCGCCTCTACCTCTCTCCCTATTTATTTTAGAACCCCCTTCTTCTCCCCCATTTCTGAAGGAGGGTGTAGGTCTGAAACATCAGCTTTTTGCTCCTCTGATGCTGCTTGGTCTGCTGCTTTCATCCAGCACTACACCTTGTTATCACTATTGTGATGGCCCTGTTCAAAAAGGGAGGGAGACAGAAAGCAGCAAACTGTGGTTTCGCGTCTGTCATTGGGGAAACGCTGTACATTAATTCCATTATTAAGAAAGAAAAAGCTTAATACAACGAGAGAGTCAAGTTGGTTTAATGAAAGAGATTTGCCAAAGTTCTTTAAAGATATAAGAAGTAGAGTGTTTAACAAAGAAATGGTAAATGTAGTGTATTTGGATTTTCAGATGGTTTTTTGGCGAAGCAGTGCAGTATAGGAGCTCATGGTATTGTGGACGAGTATATTCTCTTGGATTGAGAACTGATTAATACACAGAAGACAGTCAAGTTTAACATTGTATCAGAGATAATGGGAACTGCAGATGCTGAAGAATCCGAGATAACAAGGTGTGGAGCTGGATGAACACAGCAGGCCGAGCAGCATTTTAGGAGCACTATGATGCCACTTGGCCTGCTGTGTTCATCCAGCTCCACACTTTGTTATCTCAGACAGTTGAGGTTGTAGACTTGCTCACTGAGCTGGTGTGTTTTGATTGCAGACATGTTCTGTCTTGCTTCCCTGTATCATCAGCAAATTTAATGACTCTATCTTTTGTTGCTTCATCCAGGTCATTTATAAAAAAAGTTGACGCCTTCAGCAATGACCCCATCTGTGCCACTCCACTCTACATTGCCAACCAGAGAATTGACTTGTGTCTATTCTGTTTCCTGTTGGTGGTGTTCTTCCATCTTTGCCAATGTTATCTTTCTATAACACCTGATTCTATTTTAAGTAATAACACTCAGAATAGAATTCGGTTCATAGAATCCCAAGCAGTGTGAGACAGGCCATCCAGCCCAACAAGTCCACACTGACCCTCTGAAGTGTATCCCATCCAGACCCATCCCCATAACCCTGCATTTCCTGTGGCTAACACATCTAGCCTGCACATCCCTGGACACTAGGCAATTTAACATCACCAGTCCACCTAACCTGCATGTCTTTGGTTCTGTGGGAGGAAACCAGAGCGCCTGGAGGAAACCCACAGACAGAGAGAACGTGTAAACTCCACACAGACAGTTGCCTGAAGGCAGAATTGAACCGGGGTCCCTAGCGCTGTGAGGCAGCAGTGCTAACCTCTCAGCCACTGTACCACCCATTTGTTGTGGCACCTCATCAAATGGCTTCTGGAAATCTAGGTCCAATACATCCACCCATTTTTCTTTATCTATAGCACTTGTTACTACTTCAAGGGACTCCAATAAACTGGTCAAATATGATTTCTCTTTCACAAAGTCATGTTGACTCTACCTGACTCAGACCAGACTCCTTAAACAGTGTACAATTATGATTGCACGCAAACCTACAACAACATTGCTATTAGACACAAAACCCCATACTGACAGTAAACAGAACCAATGTGATATCTCGAATCCCATGCAGCAAATGCAATAAACTTTACATTGGCCAAAGGGGGAGGAAACTGATGACTAGGAATCAGGAGTCTTCAGCGAAGAGGCTGAATGAGGAGATTATGCCACAGTTGAAGAGGGTGAAGGACATGACTGCTAAGCTGATTCAGTGTGCTACGTGCATGATGTGGGAGGTCAGGGACACTGATGGTGCCTCTGGCTCCTATAGCTGTGGAAAGCGTGTCAGCATTCAGCTTCTGAAGGAGCATGTTGCAGCACTGAAGAAAGAACTAGGTGACCTCAGGCTCATCCGAGAGAACAAGAATTTTCTGGACAGGACCTTCAGCGAGGTCATTACACCGAGGATAGCAGAAAAGAGGAGGGGGATGTCGATGAAGAAGGAAGAGATATTTGAAGTACAAGAGACCCCGGGGGAAGTACCTCTCGTAAACAGGTTGACACTGTTGGAAACCACCGAGACGGATGACACTGCCAGCCCAAGAGGTGGACAGGTCTGCAAGTCAAAAATTGGTGTGGAGGCAGAGCCAAGGAGTCAGACATCAGGCAGAGCCGTGGTAATAGGGGCCTCCATAGTGAGAGGGATTGAAAGGGGTTTCTGCGGCAACAGGCGGGGTTTGAGCATGGTGTGTTGCCTTCCTGGTGCCAGGATCCAGGACGTCACTGACAGAGTGTAGGGAATCCTCAAGGGTGTAGGTGAAGAGCCAGAGGTGGTGGTGCATGTCGGCACAAATGACGTCGGGAAGAAGAGGAGAGACATTCTACAGCGGGACTTCAGAGAACTCAGAAGGAAGCTGAAAAGCAAGACTTCCAGGGTGGTTATCTCCGGTTTGCTTCCAGTTCCTTGGGCTGGAGAGGGCAGGAACAGGGAGGTAATGGACTTGAAAGTGTGGCTGAGGAACTGGTGCAGGAAGCAAGGATTCACATTCTTGGATCACTGGGATGTGTTTTGGGGTAAGGATAAACTGTACATGAGGAACGGTTTGCATCTTAATAGGTGGGGGACCAGCATTCTGGCAGGAAGGTTTACCACTGCAACACAGGTGTGTTTAAACTAAGTAGTGGGGCGGGGGGGTCCAAGCTGGAAATTTAAGAATGAAGTTAACGGGAAAGTGAGAATAAGAGAAGTTAAGAAAGACAACAGAATCAACAGAGCAGAAAACTCAAGAAGGGATCGTACAATATGGCCAAGTGAAATAGGAATTGATAGGAAGGGTGAGGAGAGTAACGAATTATAAGTATTATATATGAATGCACGAAGCATAAGAAATAAGGTGGATGAGCTTGAGGCTCAGTTGGAAATTGGCAAATATGATGTTGTGGGGATAACTGAGACGTGGCTTCAAGTGGACAGGGCCTGGGAAATGAATATTCAAGGCTATACGTGCTATCGAAAGGACAGACTGGTGGGCAGAGGGGGTGGGGTGGCCCTGTTGGTGAGGAATGATATTCAGTCCCTTGCGAGGGGGGACATAGAATCAGGAGATGTAGAGTCAGTATGGATAGAGCTGAGAAATTCTAAGGGTAGAAAGACCCTAATGGGAGTTATCTGCAGCCCCCAAACAGTAGTCAAGATGTAGGGTGTAAGTTGAATCAGGAGTTAAAATTGGCCTGTCGCAAAGGTATTACTACAGTTGTTATGGGAGATTTCAACATGCGGGTAGACTGGGAGAATCAGGATGGTACTGGACCCCAAGAAAGGGAGTCTGTGGAGTGCCTCCGAGATGGATTCTTAGAACAGCTTGTACTGGAGCCTTCAGAGAGAATGGGAACTGCAGATGCTGGAGAATCCAAGATAATAAAGTGTGAGGCTGGATAAACACAGCAGGCCAAGCAGCATCTCAGGAGCACGAAAGCTGACCTTTCGGGCCTAGACCCTTCAGCAGGGTCTGGGCCCGAAACGTCAGCTTTTGTGCTCCTGAGATACTGCTTGGCCTGCTGTGTTCATCCAGCCTCACACTTTATTACTGGAGCCTACCAGGGAGGAGGCAATTCTGGATCTGGTGTTGTGCAACGAACTGGATTTGATCAGGGACCTTGAAGTAAAGGAGCCATTAGGAGGTAGTGACCAGAATGTGATAAGTTTTAATCTGCAGTTTGAGAGGGAGAAGGGAGAATCGGAAGTGTCAGTATTGCAGTTGAACAAAGGGAACTATGGAGCTCTGAGGGAGGAGCTGGCCAAAGTTCAATGGCTCACTACCCTAGCAGGGATGGCAGTGGAACAACAATGGCAGGTATTTCTGGATATAATGCAGAAGGTGCAGGATCAGTTCATTGGAAAGAGGAAGAAAGATTCTAAGGGGAGGCAGGGGCGGCCGTGGCTGACGAGGGAAGTTAAGGACTGTATAAAGATAAAAGAGAAGAAGTATAACATAGTGAAGATGAGCGGGAAGCCGGAGGACTGGGAAGCGCTTAAAGAGCAACAGAGGGTAACTAAAAAGGCAATACACAGAGAAAAAATGAGGTACGAAGGAAAACTGGCCAAAAATATAAAGGAGGATAGTAAAAGCTTTTTTAGGTATATGAAAAGAAAAACAAATGGTCAAGACTAAAATTGGGCCCTTGAGACAGAAACAGGTGAATTTATTATGGGGAACAAGGAAATGGCACATGAGTTGAATAGGTACTTTGTTTGTGTCTTCCCTAGTGAAGACAGATCCAATCTCTCAGATGTAATAGTGGCTGAAGGACCTCGGGTAATGGATGAACTGAAGGGAATTTATATTAGTCAGGAAATGATGTTGGATAAACTGTTAGGTCTGAAGGCTGTCAATTCCCCGGGACCTGATGGTCTACATCCCAGGGTGCTTAAGGAGGTGGCTGTAGAAATCGTGGACGCATTGGTAATCATTTTCCAATGTTCTATAGATTCAGGATCAGTTCCTGCCGATTGGAGGATGGCTAATTTTGTCCCACTTTTCAAGAAAGGAGGGAGAGAGGAAACAGGAAATGATAGACTGGTTAGCCTGACGTCAGTGGTGGGAAAGATGCTGGAGTCAATTATAAAAGATGAAATTACGACTCATTTGGATAGCAGTAACAGGATAGGTCAGAGTCAGCATGGATTTACGAAGGGGAAATCGTGTTTGACTAATCTTCTGGAATTTTTTGAGGATGTATCTATGAAGATGGACAAGGGAGAACCAGTGGATGTAGTGTACCTGGACTTTCAGAAAGCCTTTGATAAAGTCCCGCATAGGAGATTGGTGAACAAAATTAGGGCACATGGTACTGGGGGCAAAATACTGGCTTGGATTGAAAATTGGCTGTCTGACAGGAAGCAAAGAGTAGTGATAGATGGGTCCCTTTCAGAATGGCAGGCCGTGGGGTTCCACAAGGCTTGCTGCTTACAATATACATTAATGATATAGATGAAGGCATTAAAAGTAATATTAGCAAATTTGCTGATGACAAAGCTGGGTGGCAGTGTGAAATGTGAGGAGGATATTATGAGAATACAGGGTGACTTGGACAGGCTAGGTGAGTGGACAGATGCATGGCAGATGTAGTTTATTGTGGATAAATGTGCGGTTATACACTTTGGTGGCAGGAAGGCAGATTACTATCTCAATGGAGTCAAGTTAGGTAAAGGGGAAGTACAATGAGATCTGGGTGTTCTTGTATATCAGTCAATGAAAGCAAGCATGCAGGTACAGCAGGTAGTGAAGAAAGCTAATAGCATGCTGGCCTTCATCACAAGAGGAATTGAGTATAGGAGCAAAGAGGTCCTTCTGTAGCTGTACAGGGCCCTGGTGAGACCGCACCTGGAGTATTGTGTGCAGTTTTGGTCTCCAAATTTGAGGAAGGACATTCTTGCTGTTGAGGGAGTGCAGCGTAGGTTCACTGGGTCAATTCCCAGAATGGCGGGACTATCATATGTTGAAAGATTGGAGCGACTGGGCTTGTATACACTTGAGTTTAGAAGGATGAGAGGGGATCTGATTGAGACGTATAAGATTATTAAGGGATTGGACACTCTGGAGGTGGGGAGCATGTTTCTGCTGATGGGTGAGTCCAGAACCAGAGGACACAGTTTAAAAATAAGGGGTAGGCCATTTAGAACCGAGTTGAGGAGAAGCTTCTTCACCCAGAGAGTGGTGGGTATATGGAATGCTCTGCCCCAGAAGGCAGTGGAGGCCAAGTCTCTGGATACTTTCAAGAAAGAGATGGATAGAGCTCTTAAAGGTAATGGAATCAAGGGTTATGGGGATAAGGCAGGAACAGGATACTGATTGTGGATGATAGTCATGATCATAATGAATGGTGGTGCTGGCTCGAAGGGCCAAATGGCCTACTCCTGCACCTATTGCCTATCGAAATATGAACACCAGCTTGCAGTAAACAGCCATGACCAACATTCACTTGTCTCAATACACACAGATAATGAAGGCCATCAGTTCAACTGGGACAAAGTGACCATACTGGGACAAGCGAACACCAGACATGCAAAGGAATTTGTGAAGCCTTGGTTCTCTCCATTAACAAACACATAGAAATGGGCCCTGTACACAGAGTGCTGCTAAAACAGCACTGGAAATGACAAGACCCATGTGCCCAAACAGAGCAGAATACCAATGCTTCAATTGGAGTCACACTGATAATGTTGCCTAGAAAGGTAACAAAATGTCTGCAAACCACAGAACATCTCACAGGAATGCCTGAAACTACATGGAACCAAAAATCAGAATGTGTGGGCAGAAAATTAGCTAATGTGCAGGAAACAGCAAGTGGGGATAAGGAGTCCTTTTTCAGGTTGGTGACCTGTGACCAGTCGGTTTCCACAGAAGTCAGTGCTGGCACCACAACTATTTACAACATATCTTAATGACTTGGAGGAAGGAAGCAAATGTACTGTAGCCAAACTTGGAGACAGCACAAAGATAGGTGGAAAGTGATAATGGGAACTGCAGATGCTGGAGAATTCAAGATAGTAAAATGTGAGGCTGGATGAACACAGCAGGCCCAGCAGCATCTCAGGAGCACAAAAGCTGACGTTTCGGGCCTAGACCCTTCATCAGAGAGGGGTATGGGGTGAGGGTTCTGGAATAAATAGGGAGAGAGGGGGAGGCGGACCGAAGATGGAGAGAAAAGAAGATAGGTGGAGAGGAGAGTATAGGTGGGGAGGGGATAGGTCAGTCCAGGGAAGACGGACAGGTCAAGGAGGTGGGATGAGGTTAGAAGGTAGATGGAGGTGCGGCTTGGGGTGGGAGGAAGGGATGGGTGAGAAGAAGAACAAGTTAGGGAGGCAGAGACAGGCTGGACTGATTTTGGGATGCAGTGGGTGGAGGGGAAGAGCTGAGCTGGTTGTGTGGTGCACATCTGCCAATGTGGTGTACTGCATCCATTGAACCCGGTGTGGCTTCCTCTACATTGGGGAAACCAAGCGGAGGCTTGGGGACAGCTTTGCAGAACACCTCCGCTCGGTTCACAATAAACAACTGCACCTCCCAGTTGCAAACCATTTCCACTCCCCCTCCCATTCTTTAGATGACATGTCCATCATGGGCCTCCTGCAGTGCCACAATGATGCCACCCGAAGGTTGCAGGAACAGCAACTCATATTCTGGTTGGGAACCCTGCAGCCCAATGGTATCAATGTGGACTTCACCAGCTTCAAAATCTCCCCTTCCCCCACCGCATCCCAAAACTAGCCCAGTTTGTCCCCTCCCCCCACTGCACCACACAACCAGCCCAGCTCTTCCCCTCCACCCACTGCATCCCAAAACCAGTCCAACCTGTCTCTGCCTCCCTAACCTGTTCTTCCTCTCACCCATCCCTTCCTCTCACCCCAAGCTGCACCTCCATCTCCTATCTACTAACCTCATCCCACCTCCTTGACCTGTCTGTCTTCCCTGGACTGACCTATCCCCTCCCCACCTCCCCACCTATACTCTCCTCTCCACCTATCTTCTTTTCTCCATCTTCGATCCGCCTCCCCCTCTCTCCCTATTTATTCCAGAACCCTCACCCCATGCCCTTCTCTGAAGGGTCTAGGCCCGAAACGTCAGCTTTTGTGCTCCTGAGATGCTGCTTTGCCTGCTGTGTTCATCCAGCTCCACACTTTGTTAGCAAAGATAGGTGGAAAGACATGTTGTGAGAATGAGACAAACAGTTCACAGAAAGATGTTGATGGATGAAGTATGTAGGCAAACATTAGCAAATGGATTGCAATGTGGGAAAACATTTTGGATGGAAGAACAATAGAACAGTATTATTTAAATGAAGGAAAACTGCAGAAATCTGCAACACAAAGGGACTTGGGATACTTACACATGAAACACAGAATGCTAGCAAACAGGTACAGCAGGGGTAATCAGGAAAGGTAATGGAAGATAACAAAGTGTGAGGCTGGATGAACACAGCAGGCCAAGCAGCATCTCAGGAGCACAAAAGCTGACGTTTCGGGCCTAGACCCTTCATCAGGGAGGTAATGGAATGCTGGTCCTTATTTCAAAGGGGTCGAAATAAGAATAGTCAGGTCTTACTACAACTGTACAAGTTGTTAGTGAGACTACATGTGGAATACATCAATGAACAGTTGGCCATTAGGAAGCTCAGAGGAACAGAATGATCTTGGGGTGATTGGCCCCAGATCTCTAAAGCTAGGAGGACAGGTTATAAAGGTACTTAAGGTGGCATACAGGACACTTGGTTTTATCTGTCATTGCACAGATTATGAGAGCAGGGAGGTAATGTTGGACTTGTACAAGGCTTGGTTCGGCTACAGGTGGAGTACTGTGTGCACTTTCAGTCACCAGTCTGTCAGAAGTGTGAGTGTGAGTGGATTGGGGTAGGGCAGAGGAGATACATCAGGATATTGCTGGGGACGGAGCGTTTCAGCGATGGAGAAGTTGGATAAGCTAAGGTTGGTTTCTTTGGAACAGAGACGATTTGAGGACGGATTCGATACAGGTGTACGAGATTATTAGGGGCATGGACAGGGTGGAGAGGAAGCAGGTGTTCCCCTTAGTTGAAGGCTCAATGACAAGGGGGCATAATTTCAAGGGGAAAGGCAGGGGATTTGAGGAAAAGGTTTTTTTACCGAGTGGGTAGTGGGAGGGCAGTTGAGGTAGAAAACCTCACAACCAAGTGCCATAACATTTGAGGTTAAAGGCCTAGTGCTGGAAAGTTGAACTGGTATTAATTTGGTTTTGTTGGAGACTTGATGGACTGAAGAGCCTCTTCTGTATTCTGATTCTATGATTTCCAGTTTCACTCTTCTGCATGCTGATAGCTTCCAGAATTCAGGAAGTTGAGAGGGTGGAGCTATTGATAGAGGTTAATTGTTAGGTTTTTGGACAAGGAGCTGGAGAAAGTTCTTGAGACTGTTGAGGATGTGTAATTTGTTGTCATCTAGTGATTGACTCAGAAAGTGCCAACATTGAAGATTAGATGATGGGCGTGGTTCAGGGCAGGTAAATATCATTAATGATAGACTGTGTGGAAGGTAAAATGTAACCTGTGGCAACTAAAAACTGCTGTCTGTGAGTTCATGCTGTACTTGCCCCAAATAAAAGAACCGAAAGAACTGCAGATGCTGTAAACAATGAACAAAAGCAAAGTTGCTGGAAAAGCTCAGCAGGTCTGACAGCATCTGTGAAGTTAAAAACAGAGCTAAAGTTTTGGGTCTGGTGACCCTTATTCAGAGCTGATGGTTGTTCCTGCATTTTTGTTCCTGCACTTGACCCTGCTTAGTAGGCCCTGCCTAAACTGAGAGACAGTGGCTTTCGTTGAGTAGGTGTTTAGGTGAAATGCCTGGTCATTATTGTGAATAAACTGAGTTTCAACTTAAACCAGCAGCTGAGTGTGCAGAGTGATGGCCTGCCCAGTCCCAATGTAATGTGTGGAAAGGCAGTACACAGCCCCAGTGGCTGTGTAAGGGAGGGAGATCCTAGCATCAGCTGTTCTTCAATCATTAGGCTCTCTCTTTCATTTTGTCTCACTGACCTGACACTAGATCCTGTGCAGGAGCTTGCACTGGGATAATGGTTGCCTTTCTTGCTGCTACTCAAATTTGCATTGGAAATTCATGCTTTAGAATGAGAATTTGGGAGTAAAATGTCTCTCAGCAGTCTGTTTCCAAGCTGGGGTGAGCCTGGACAATGTGACTGTGCAGATGCAGCAGTTGATGTGAGAGTGAAGTGGTTCAGATTAGCTTCAGATGGAACAATGGCTGCCTATTGGGATGGAAATTGGTTACTGATGTGCAGGATTGGTGTATCTGCATCAGGGATGATTCAAGACAGCTTCTCTCCACACAAGTCGCAAACCCTAATCACAGGCCACCTCACAACCAGGCCCCACTGTACCTGCTGTCCCGCGGGACAGGAACCCAGCCCCACTATCCCCCAAGGCAGTGGTAACCCAGCCTCTCAGGCCCCACCTATCCCACCCACCTCTCTGGGACAGGAACCCAGCCCCACTGTACCCCTGTCTGAGATTTGAGCTCTATTTACCCCTCTTTGGGCTTGAATTACCCCTGTTTGGGAATGCACAGTCTGTAGACTGACTGCCCTCTCTACTGCCCATTGGACAGATTGTGGCTGACTGCTGTGCCATTATGAATGAAGCAGTGGCTGCACCCATTGGTCAGACAGTGTTGCTCAGTACTTCATGATGTGTACTGCATACTGTTTGGCATGGTTGTCTCCATTTAATTTCCTGAAGTATGTATCCTGGAGCTGGAGATAGAGGTTTAGCATTCTCCCAGTTAGAGATCTTCAAAATGCAGTTTGCCAGGCACACAGTCTGCTGTCTGGATAGCTGATGATTCATTTCTGCACTGGTTAATGAGATGTAGATAATGACTCCATTCTGCACCCAGCACAATGGTTTCAGGCAAAAGGGTTTTCTCATTTCCATACTTCCTCATATTGAATGAATGAGGGATCAATAAAGCCAGTCCTTGTGGCTGAACCCAGCATGCTCTGCAGTCTCCAGCCTGCTTCGATCTCACCACAGAATTGTACCTTGGCAACAGAAGAGGGCCATTCAGTGCATGTGGAATCTGTGTGTAGAAGAAAGAAATAATGAAGAGAAGACACTGATCAGAGTAGTCTGTAGACTTTCTGAAAATACCTGTAATTTCAGACAAAGGATAAATCTTGAGGTAATGAGAGCATACAAAAAAGGCAGTACGTTAATCGTGGGTGAGATGAATAGGTTGCAAACTGGATCCATACCTATGAGAAATAACTATGAGGTATCCGAAGGTAGAGTACTCCGGATTACATATGATACTGATGAGAAAAGGAAGATGATAAAGGAGACATGGGGTCATACAGCATGGAAATAGACCCTTCTGCCTAACATAGCCATAATGGCAGGTTCCCTAAACTGAACTAGTCTCATTTGCCTGCAGTTGGCCCATATCCCTGTAAACCTTTCTTATTTATGTACCTGTGCAAATATCTTTCAAATGTTGTAATTATATTTGCCTCTACTACTACTACTGGCAGCTCGTTCCATCTATGCACCAGCCTCTGCATGAATAATCCTGGCATTAGAAATCAGAAAGAGTAGGAGAAAGTCTCAGGGTGGAATAAGGAGAAAGGATGGCAGGCTGCGCTACAACAATTAGTAAGATGATCATCAAACATATTAACAATAAACAATTAGTGAAGGGAAGAGTGGGCCCCATAAGGAACAAGCAAAGTAGGCTGCTCACGGAAGCAAAGGATAGACAGAGGCGCTGAATAAATATTTGGCTCCTGTCTTATCCAAACTACAAAACTGGTGACAGTGACCTGGTTGATAATTTGGGTGTTGAGCAATTGAACAGTGAATGATAAAGAAGAGCTGCTTAAAAAGGTTGGCAGCACTCAAGTTAGAGAAATCCTGGGCCCAGGTGGGATCCATCCTGGATTGCTGACAGGGATAAGGGAGCAAATTGCAGAGCCATTAACAGAAATTTCCCAGGCCCCTGTGAAGACAGAATTAGTCCTGGGGGACAGCAAATGTCACAGAGTTGTTTAAGAAATGGGTGAAGGAATATATAGTCCTGTCAGCGTGACATCAGTAGTGGGACAACTGATGGAGGCCACGATACTGTGTGTGGTAAATACGTACGTACAGAAAAAACAGGGATCTACTATTGACACTTTATGAGGCTCTGGTCTGACCATGTGTGGAGTATTGTGTGCGGTTTTGGGCCCCATATTTCGGGAAGGATGTACTGGCCCCGGAGCTGGTTCAGAGGAGGTTCACGAGAATGGTTCGAGGAATGGAAAGCTTAACAGATGTGGACCGTTTGAGGACTCTGGGACTATACTCATTGGCGTTTAGAAGGATGAGGAGGGGATCGAATTGAAACTTAGAATACTGAACGACCTGGACAGAGTGGATGTCGGGAAGATGCTTCCATTGTGAGGAGAGATTAGGACCCGAGGGCACAGCCTTAGAGTAAAGGGAGGACCTTTTAGAACAGAGATAATGGGAAATTTCTTCAGCCAGAGAGTGGTGAATCTATGGAATTCACTGCCGCAGAAGGCTGTGGAGGTCAGGTCATTGAGTACACTTATGACTGAGCTAGATAGGTTCATGATTATCAAGGGGATCAATGGTTACTGGGAGAAAGTGCGAGAAAGGGGTTGAGGAACTTATCAGCCATGATTGAATGGCAGAGTAGCCTCGGTGGGCCGAATGACCTAATTTCTGCTCAAATCTTATGGTAACTAGACAGTCAACATGGCTGTGTCAAGGGCAGGTCATATATTTCAAATTAAATTGAGTCCTTTGAGCTGATGCAGGCAGTGGATGAGGGTAGTGCTGTGCATGTTGTAAGTTTAAATTTTCAGAAAGTGTTTGATACAGTGCCGTTTGGAATAGGTTACCAAATGAGAAATGTTTGGGACTGATGGGGCCTTGGCAACATGGATTAGAAGTTGGGTGAAAAGATAGGAAACAGAATGTAGGTATGGATGGGCGTTTCTCAGATTGAAGAAGAGTTGGAAGTGGTATTCTCCAGGGATCAGTATTGGGACCCTTTTTCCGATTTTTTGTAAATAATTTAGAGGTAGGCGTTCAGACTGAAATCCAATTTGCAGGTGAACTAAGCTAAGGAGAAGAATGAATTGTGAGATAATGAAATGTGAGGCTGGATGAACACAGCAGGCCCAGCAGCATCTCAGGAGCACATAAGCTGACGTTTCGGGCCTAGACCCTTCTTCAGAGAGGGGGGATGGGGTGAGGGTTCTGGAATAAATAGGGAGAGAGGGGGAGGCGGACCGAAGATGGAGAAAAGAAGATAGGTGGAGAGGAGAGTATAGGTGGGGAGGTGGGGAGGAGATAGGTCAGTCCAGGGAAGACAGACAGGTCAAGGAGGTGGGATGAGGTTAGTAGGTAGGAGATGGAGGTGCAGCTTGGGGTGGGAGGAAGGGATGGGTGAGAGGAAGAACAGGTTAGGGAGGCAGAGACAGGTTGGACTGGTTTTGGGATGCAGTGGGTGGAGGGGAAGAGCTGGGCTGGTTTTGTGGTGCAGTGGGGGGAGGGGACAAACTGGACTAGTTTTGGGATGCGGTGGGGGAAGGGGAGATTTTGAAGCTGGTGAAGTCCACATTGATACCATTGGGCTGCAGGGTTCCCAAGCGGAATATGAGTTGCTGTTCCTGCAACCTTCGGGTGGCATCATTGTGGCACTGCAGGAGGCCCATGATGGACATGTCATCAAAAGAATGGGAGGGGGAGTGGAAATGGTTTGCGACTGGGAGGTGCAGTTGTTTATTGCGAACCGAACAGAGGTGTTCTGCAAAGCGGTCCCCAAGCCTCTGCTTGGATTCCCCAATGTAGAGGAAGCCACACCGGGTACAGTGGATGCAGTATACCACATTGGCAGATGTGCAGGTGAACCTCTGCTTAATGTGGAAAGTCATCTTGGGGCCTGGGATAGGGGTGAGGGAGGAGGTGTGGGGGCAAGTGTAGCATTTCCTGCGGTTGCAGGAGTCTAACCTGTCTCTGCCTCCCTAACCTAAATTTACTAACCCATCCTTCTACGCTCTCATCCAGGTCATTTATAAAAATGACAAACAGCAGTGAACCCAACACCGACCCTTGTGGTACACCACTAGTAACTGGTCTCCAGGATTGAACATTTGCCATCAACCACCACCCTCTGTCTTCTTTCAGCAAGCCAAATTCCGATCCAAACTGCTATATCTCCCACAATTCCATTCCTCCGCATTTTGTACAATAGCCTATTGTGGGGAACCTTATCGAACATCTTGCTGAAATCCATATACACCACATCAACCGGTTTACTCTTATCTACCTGTTTGGTCACCTTCTCAAAGAACTCACTAAGGTTTGTGAGGCACGACCTTCCCTTCACAAAACCGTGCTGACTATCCCTAATCAATTTATTCTTTTCTTGATTATTATAAATCCTATCTCTTATAACCTTTTCCAACACTTTACCAACAACTGAGGTAAGGCTCACTGGTCTATAATTACCAGGGTTGTCTCTACTCCCCTTCTTGAACAGGGGAACCACATTTGCTATCCTCCAGTCATCTGGCACTATTCCTGTAGACAATGACAAGTTAAAGATCAATGCCAAAGGCTCGGCAATCTCCTCCCTGGCTTCCCAGAGGATCCTAGGATAAATCCCATCCAGCCCAGGGGACTGATTTATCTTCACACTCTGTAGGATTTCTAATACCTCTTCCTTGTGAACCTCAATCCCACCTAGTCTAGTAGGCTGTATCTCAGTATTCTCCTCAACAACATTGTCGTTTTCCAGAGTGAATACTGTTGTAAAATATTCATTTAGTGCTTCCCCTATCTCCTCTGACTCCACACACAACTATCCTCGATTGGCCCTAATCTTACTCTCGTCATTCTTTTATTCCTTATATACCTATAGAAAGCCTTAGGGTTTACCCTGATCCTATCCAACAACAACTTCTCACGTCTCCTCCTAGCTCTTCTGAGCTCTCTGTTTAGGTCTTTCCTGGCTACCTCGTAGCCCTCAAGTGCCCTAACTGAGCCTTCACATCTCATCCTAACATAAGCCGCCTTCTTCCTCTTGAAGAGAGACTCCACTTCCTTCGTAAACTATGGCTCCTGCGCTCTACAGCTTCCTCCCTGCCTGACAGGTACATAGTTATCTAGGACACACAGGAGCTTTTCCTTGAATAAGCTCCACATTTCTAATGTGCCCATCCCCTGCAGTTTCCTTCCCCATCCAATGCTCCCTAAATCTTGCCTAATCTCATTGTAATTGCCTTTCCCCCAGCTATAGCTCTTACCCAGTGGTATACACCTATCCCTTTCCATAACTAAAGTAAACATAACAGAATTGTGCTCGCTATCACCAAAGTGCTCACCTACTTCCAAATCTAACACCTGTCCAGGCTCATTACCCAGTACCAAATCTAATGTGGCTTCGCCCCTTGTTGGTCTAGCTACATATCCAGGAAGCCCTCCTGCACACACTGGACAAAAACTGACCCATCTATAGTACTCGAACTGTAGTGTTCCCAGTCAATATTTGGAAAGGCGAAGTCCCCCATGACAACTACCCTGTGTGTCTCACTCCTATCGAGAATCATCTTTGCTATCCTTTCCTCTACATCTCTGAAACTATTCGGAGGCCTATAGAAAACTCCCAACAGGGTGACCTCTCCTTTCCTGTTTCTGACCTCAGCTCATACTACCTCAGTTGACGAGTCCCGAGACATCCTTTCTACAACTGTAATACTGTCCTTGACCAACAATGCCACACCTCCGCCCCTTTTACCATCTTCTCTGTTCTTACTGAAACATCTAAATCCCGGAACCTGCAACAACCATTCCTGTCCCTGCTCTATCCATGTCTCCGAAATGGCCACAACATCGAAGTCCCGGGTCCTAACCCATGCTGCAAGTTCACCCACCTTATTCCAGACACTCCTGGCATTGAAGTAGACACACTTCAAACCAACCTCTTGCTTGTCGGTGCCATCTTGCATCCCTGAAACTTTATTTCGGACCTCCCTGCTCTCAACCTTTTCTATGCTCGAACTACAATTTTGGTTCCCATTCCCCTGCTGAATTAGTTTAAACCCACCCGAACATCCTTGGCAAATTCCCCCACCCCCGAGGATATCGGTACCCCTCTGGTTCAGGTGAAGACCATCCTGCTTGTCGAGGTCCCACCTACCCCAGAAAGAGCCCCAATTATCCAAGAATCCAAAATCCTCCCTCCTGCACCGACCCTATAGCCACGTGTTCAACTGCTCTCTCTCCCTATTCCACGCCTCATTAGGACGTGGCACGGGCAACAAACCAGAGACAACTCTGTTCGTCCTAGCTCTAAGCTTCCACCCTTGCTCCCTGAATTTCTGCCTTAAATCCCCATCTCTCTTCCTACCTATGTTGTTGGTTCCAAAATGGACCACAACTTGAGGCTGTTTCCCGTCCCCCTTAAGGATCCCACAAACACAATCAGAGACATCACGCACCCTGGCACCTGCGAGGCAACACACCAACTGTGAGTCTCTCTTGTCCGCACAGAACCTCCGATCTGTTCCCCCTAACTATGGAGTCCCCAATGACTACTGCTCTGCTCCACTTCCCCCTTCTGTTCTGAGCAGCAGGGACAGACTCTGTGCCAGAGACCTGTGCTCCACTGCTTTCCCCTGGTAAGTTTTCCCCCCCCCCCCCCCCCCCCGCCCAACAGTATCCAAAACGGTATACTTATTGTTGAGGCGAATGGCCACAGGGGATCCCTGCGCTGCCTGCCGGTTCCCTTTCCGTCCCCTGACCGTAACCCATCTGCCTTTTTCTTGTACCTGAGGAGTGACTACCTCCCTGTAACTCCTCTCAGTAACCCCCTCTGCAACCCGAATGATCCGAAGTTCATCCAAATCCAGCTCCAGTTCCCTAACGTTGTTTTCGAGGAGCTGGAGTTGGGTGCACTTCCCGCAGATGTAGTCAGCAGGGACACTAGTGGTGACCCTTACCTCCCACATTCAGCAGGACGAACATTGAACTGCCTGACCTCCGTTCCCATTATTCTAAATTCTCAAGACTTAAAACATAAAGAATAAAAATAATCTTGTTACCTTACCAATCAGGGACACAGAACCTTTTTTTTTTGGTTAGAGGAGGAGGATGGGTGGGAGACACTACCCGGGTACTATTTCGGGTAACGCAACCACACAAATATATTACCTCACTCACTCACCAGTCCCGTGTCGGCTCCTGCTCAGCGTACCTCTGCCTATTCTCGAGGTAAGCTTTTTAAAGATTCAAAACCAGTGACTCACCAGCTTCCCGACAGGCCCCTGGTCCAAGCGCCTGCTCGCGCTGCTGCTCAACCAGAAATTCCCATGCTTGTCTCTGCTTTGATTGTCCCAGGTCCTTGGCATTGTCCCATTTGAATTGGTGGTTCTCCTTATTCATGTGGATAGGGTTGAATGCGTATTGGTTGGGTCTTTTTGTAACCAGTTGGTGTGTCTAATATAACGTTTGTCACAGTCTCTGCAGGGAATCTTGTACGTGCCATTGATCCTGTCCATAGTGGGTCTTTGGTTTGGGTGAGCAGTTGTCGTAGGGTTGATGTGGGCAATGAAACATCTGTGGAGCAGCAATGAGTCAGCTTGGCGAGTCAACCAACCACATTACTAATCATGCCTTGTACATTCACGTCCCGATCACTTACGTAAATAATAAATAGCAAAGGTCCCAGCACTGACCCCGTGGCGCATCACAAGCCTCCAGTCCAAGAAACACCCTTCCACCATCACCCTTTGCTTCCTACCATTGAGCCAATTTTGAATCCAATTAGCTTGCTGTCCCTGGATCCCGTGTGACCTAACCTTCATGACTAGCTGCCCTGCAAGACCGTGTCAAAGGTCTTACTAAATTCTATTTAGACAAAGACTAAGTTGCTGGAAAAGCTCAGCAAGTCTGGCAGCATCTGTGAAAGAAAAAAACTGCTAACATTTCGGGTCCGGTGACCCTTCCATATAGACAACATCCACTACCTTACCCTTATCCATCCTGTTGGGTATCTCTTTGAAAAACTCTTTTTATAATGGTCATGGTGGGATTTGAACCCTTATCCCTAGAGCATTAGTCTGTGCCTCTGGATTGCTACTCTACTGCAACACCACAGCCCCTCTCTTCAGATTGAGGAGCAATGGCGGATACTTAAGAAAATACTTCATATCTCAGATACATCTCAGTCAGAACAGAGGATTCTAGGATATGGAAGCCAACATTGTTAACCAGAGAAGTTAGCGCAGTATCACATTGAAAGAGACAAGTATAATATGGCAACAAGAGGATCGAGAAATACCAAACAAAACTTAACAATAGAGTGAGACAACAAATTTTTTATAAATTAACAATTCATACCAAAATGATCGTCAAAATGTCTTAAAAATATAGAAAGGGAGAGAGTAGCGAAACTGAATGTAGACCACTTAAAGAATGGGGCTGGGAAACTGGGAACACCAGAGGAGTTTATTGACTAAATGCTTTGCAGCGGTCTTCATGGTTGAATACATAAGTAGCATTCTAAAAATGTTTAGTTAAAGGACTAAAACAGGAGGCGATAAAAATGCAACATAAATCACTCGAAAAAGATTACTAGAGAAACTAATGGGGGCTATAGGACCTGATGGGATGTATCCTAGGATATGAAAGGAAGTACCTGTAGGGATGTTGATGCACTGGGAGTAATCTTCCAACCACCCTTAGAATGTGGGAAAAGCCCCAGAGCAACAGAAAACTGCCACTGTAACCCCTTTATTCAAAGAGGGAAGGTGGGCTGAGAAATGGCAGGTGGAGTTTAATTTAGATAAATGTGAGATGCTACATTTCGGAAAGGCAGATTAGGGCAGGACTTACTTGCTAAATGGTAAATTCTGAGGAGTGTTGCTGAGAAAAGAGACCTTGGAGTGTAGGTTGTAGTTCCTTGAAAGTGGAATCGGTAGACAGGGTAGTGAAGAAGGCATTTGGTATTCTTGCCTTTATTGGTCTGTGCGATGAGTAAAGGAGTAGGGACGTCATGTCATGGCTGTACAGGGCATTGGTTAGGGCCACTATTGGAATACTGGGCGCAATTCTGGTCTCACTGTTTTAGGAAGGATATTGTGAAACTTGAAAGAATTCAGAAAAGATTTACAAAGATGTCGCCAGAGTTGGAGGATTTGAGCTGTATGGAGAGGCTGAATAGACTGGGGCTATTTTCCCTGGAGCATCGGAGGCCGTGGGATGACTTTATAGAAGTGTATAAAACCATGAGGAGCATGGACAGGGTGAATTGTCAAAGTCTTTTCCCCGGGATAGTGGAGCCCAAAACCAGGTGGCATGGGTTTAAGGTAGGAGGGGAAAGATTTAAAAGATTTCCACAATCTAAAGACCTAGGGGGCAATTTTTTCATGCAGAGGGTAGCACGTGTATGGAATGAGCTGCCAGTGAAGGTGGAAGAGGTGGAGATAGTTACAACGTCTAGATGAGTTTATGAATAGGAAGTGTTTAGAGTGATATGGGCCAAATGCTGACAAATGGGACTAGATAAGTTTAGGATATTTGGTTGGCATGGGCACGTTGAATCGAAGGGCCTGTTTCCACGTGCTGTACGCTTCTGTGACTCTGAGACAAGAAGGTAACTCTCGACCAGTTAGCTTCACTCCTGCTCTTGGGAAAGTATGAGGGCCTGTTACAAAAGATGCAGTGGCAAACCACATAGAAATATATAATCCAATCCAACAAAGTCATCGTGGTTACATGACGGGGAAATCATACCTTTATTTATTTTATATTCATTTACGAGATGAGAGCATCTCTGGCCAGGCAGCATTTATTGCCCATCCCTAATTGCCCAGAGGCCAGT